>NC_140961.1:84300384-84335384 GCF_056783735.1 Eptatretus burgeri | reverse complement strand
CAAACTAACCCCTGTTAGTCTACAGCGCAAAGAAACCAGTAGGGGTTCGATGGAGAGAGCATAAAGCAACCCAGAAAGAGGGCAACCTTGTCTAATTCCCCTGTTAATAGACAAAGGTGCAACAAGTTCATTGTTTATCTTAAGCACACTATAAATATTATTGTATAGTATTTTAATATAAGAGATGAAGGTTGAACCAAGTCCAAACCGCTCAAGTACTTCAAAAAGGCACCAATGGTCAACGCGGTCAAAGGCTTTCTCCTAATTAAGGAGAAGAAGTCCTAAATCTTTAGGGTTTTCCTTGCACAGTTCAAGGATGTCTCTCACAAGGGAGATGTTGTCATAAATGGAACGTTTTGCGACACAGTTACATTGGTCTTCTTTCAACAGCGAGGATAAATAAGGAGTAAGTCGCGATGCCAGGGCTTTTGAAAATATCTTATAGTTCTTACATAACAGGGAGATAGGACGCCAATTTTCAATACTCAACATGTCTCCCTTTTTTGGGATGAGGGTAAGAAGAGCTCGTCAGCAACTCCGAGGTAGCTCTCCAAGATGGCAGCTTGCGTTCAAGGTCTTAATGAATTCTGGACCCAATAAGTGCCAAAACTTCTTGTAAAATTCGGTTGTAAGTCCATCCAATCCAGGTGCTTTCCCAATGGCAAGGCCGTGCAGGGCAGTGCCAAGTTCATCCAAGGTGATGGGTCTTTCCAGTTGGGAACGCCCATCTTCACACAACACTGGCAGGCCTATGGAAATAGAGGCGACACTGACTGGATTTATTTGTTCCATTGAATATATTTTCGAAAAGTACTCCTTCACGAAAAGTTTGATTTCTGATTGTGTAAAGGTAATGGATGAATCTGGTAATCGCAGCTGAGAAAGCTGTTTACTGGGAAGACGTTTCTCTAAGGAAAAGAAGTACTTGGTTGGTACGTTTGCCTCATTCAGGTGTGGCACCCTCATCCGAACTCAGGCACCACGTGCATTCCTCTCAGTTATTTCCTTTAATAAGGACTGTTTCTCAGTTTAGGTTTTTTGTATGTTACTATTATTTTGTCCGATGACCCGTCGGAGTTGTAAAATCTCTAACTGTAATATTTTCTTAACTTCATGGTAAGCCCTTGTTGAGAAAAAACGATACTGTTGACAGAACCCTTTAATTTGGGTTTTTACTAAATCCCACCATATCAACGGGTTAACGGAACAGCTTAGCTTCTGTTCTAGAGAGCGGTCCAGAAGGATTCAAAGGCCTGAATGAAGTTGAGGTTTTCTAGTAAACTGTTATTGAATTTCCAATGAGAGCTCCCTGGACATGGTTTAGAGAGTTGAATAAAAACTCGAGCTAGGGAATGGTCAGAGAAACCAGAAGGCACGATATCGGATTTATAAACTCCATGTAATAAATGAGAATTTACATAGATGCGATCAAGCCTCGCAAGTGAGATGTGGTTGTTTAAACAATGACACCACGTATAAGACCGATCAGAAGGGTGCTGCACGCGCCAAATATCATGAAGATTATATTTCGCAATGATGTTTGCAAAAAGTTTTGCGGTACATGGTTGGGGTTCCGGCCCATTCCGGTCAAATGAAGCATTAACAGTACAGTTAAAATCGCCACCAATAATTAGACAAGTCTGCAAATCCAGTGTTTGCAGGAATTTTCTCAGTTCGGCAAAAAGGGAGATCCACTCGTCATTTTTGCTTTGAGCGTACACATTGAGAATTATGAACTTGATCTGGTTGATAGAGAAGGTCACGGAGGCAAGGTGTCCATCAATAATACTCATAAATTTAAGGCAGGACGGATGGAAATGTTTCCCTAAGACAAACATGATGCCTGCCTTCGACGAGGAGTTATTACTGAAGAAACATTCCTTGTCCATAAATAGTTACCACTGAGCCTGAACAGATCGGACAGCATGGGTCTCTTGTAACAAAGCAATGTTGAGACCGTTGACCTCTACCAACTGTTTAATTTGGATCTTGTGGAGCGGACTCCCACCACCATTAACATTTATTGTTCCAATCTTGAAACTGGCCATGAGGAAAATAATAGTTTCTAAGAATAAGATCAGAAGCGGGATAATTGATTAGGATCCCTTTTCGCCTCGGCAATCAGTTTTTTTTAAGCAGTGACTGTGTCTGGTGGAAACCGAATAAGTCAGGCTTACGTACGATAGCCTGAGCACACTCAAGGAAGGACGGTAGATCTGGAAAGTATTCCGTCAGGTTTATATTGCGTTTCCTATATGTATTTTGTAAGAAGAGTCTTATTTGTTCAGGGGGGGGGGGGGAAGGACTTTGACCGGTGAGCTTCTCCACCATTTCCATCTGACTGTTCCTGTTTGCTTCCTCCAGGTCAGATTCGTCAGAGTCGGTTTTAGTTTCCGAGTCACACAAGCTTGTACTGTCCTGCATATCGATACTGTCGTCAGTATTGATACACGGATCTGTACTGGTTACCAGGTCTATGTGCTCTTCCATTGTGGGAACATCTCCTGGTGAAGTAATGGAAATAATCGGGGGAGTTGATGAAACAGAAACACCATCAGTGGATGTAGCGATATCGCTTCCCTCGACCATCACGGTGTTATCGACCTCCAACGGCGTGGAAGGAAACAGTACTTTGGGGGTCTCTCGTAAAACATCCATTTTAACATTTCCTGCGTTTCCAGCTTCACCACGTGATGAGATGGGAGCAGTAACAGGGTTAACATTTGTTTCACTATTTCCCGCTGACAAGGATTTAGGGTTAACATTTGTTTCACTATTTCCTGCTGACAAGGATTCAGGGTTAACATTTACCAAAGTGACAGCAGGATCATCACTAGTGGTCTGTGTATCACCGTCAATGGACTTTCCAATAGGGGAGTTTTTAACAAGTGAAACAGTTTTCTTCACTGCAATAACAGGTAAAGTGGTCTCTGTAAGGGAGACGTCTCTGTCTTCACCGGCAAGTAGGCTGAACTTGTTGGTCGTAGGTACCGGGGTCCGGGTCCATTCCCGGTCCATTCCGGATAGGCCTTGTAGAGTGGCATCAGTCACAACTGCAGGAACATTACCGACAGATTCCTCGTTTGCAAATGCTCCTTTCTTCTGGGTTAAACGACCATTAAATAAAGTCTTTCTCTTTCTTGATGAAACGATGGTGAAACCATCCCAAACATTCATTTTGCTGTTTAGACGATCGGACTGAGGGGACTGGGGGTTGTTACCAGACACGGGATTTGCTTCCTTCACAATCGAGGAAGAAGAAGAAGAACACGTATTCTTGCTGACGAGGTTTGTTTCATCGTTCGACGAGGTTGACTTTGGGCAAGATCGTTTCAAGTGTCCGAAATTACCACATTCGAAACATTTTAGGGTGTCAGTGGTTACGTAGACTTGGTAATCATGATTATCAATTTTGAGTTTTAAAACGATGTTCAAGGTTCTTTCAGCGTTAGAGGGAGGAAGCACCACATAAGCTTGTCTCCGAAAAGACATCAGGTCAGGTCAGGTATGGGAGCATGTGCCAGAACAGCACGTCGCTGCGTCCACTTTCCGCCGGTACTCCAGGGGCCTCCGTCTGGCCATCCCCCAGGCAGATGCCAGGCCCATCCCCATCTCCTTGAGATGATGGTCAACCTGTTGCAACCATGAGGCACGTGGTCGACCCACTGGCCTCCTCCACTCATGAGACTCCGTCGCTGAGAGAAACTGGTGAGCAGGATCAGAGTCAGGAAAACGAGCCACATGTCCATACAGCCGCAACTGATGCTCACGGACTATGCAGGTAACAAATCTCATCCGAGTCTCTCTCAGCAACCGCTCGTTGGACACAAAATCCAACCAGCGATAGCCAAGGATTCTCCGAAGAGACCTGGTACCAAAGGAATTCAGTCTCCGTCTCAGATCCTTGGTCAGAGTCCAAGTCTCGCACCCATAGAGCAAGACTGGAAGTACCAAGGACCTGAAGACTCGGACTTTCGTCCTCCCGCACAGGTACCGGCAGCGCCACACCCCATGATCCAGTGAATCCATGACTCCCCAGGCCCGACCCAGACGTCTATTGACCTCTGACTCGCAGCCAGCAGAGACATGAATATCACTGCCAAGGTAAGTGAATCTCTCCACGACCTCAACATCCTCACCACAAACAGACACAGACAGGACAGAATCACATGCTGTCCTGTCTGTGACATCACATGCTTCATCCGATCGTCCTGGCTACGTAAGGGTAACATGGTGATCTGAGAAACCACAGGACCATAATGAGATAGTTCGGAGATCAGTGTCTGATTTTTCAGGAAAGGGGGAGGGGGGCGTTCGAGATAATGACCTTCACGGCCGGAGTGTCCAGAGGGGAGACGAGCACGAAATGTCCGTCATCTGTTGATAGTCCGGTCGATACGATTTCGTGAACCAGTTCTGTCTCAGACACGAAGATTACCACACGTTTGTTCATTCGTGAGGCGGCACGAACTTTGTCAGTACCAACTATGTTTCCCATAGCGATAACGAGATCCTCGACGCTGACATCGTTGGGTGCGACACAGACGACGACGCCATGTTTTCTTGTTAATGCTTCAAATGCCGAATAACGGGAATAAGAAGTCATATTTAGGAGGGGGAGGAGGGGCGATTGCTCTCGTGCAGTAATTAAATACGAGCCGAGACAGGTTTCCAAAGGAAATAAACACAGCGACAGTGAGGAAAAAAACAATCAGTTGAAGGCCCGAAATGGGCCGCCAACTAAAAACTATCCACAAGAAGCTGTGGGTTCTCTGTCTCTCTCTATCTCGGGGAAAAGGTATGCGAGGAGAACACAGGGGGATGGGGAGGGAAGGGGAAGAGATGAACCGAAGGGCAAGTCGTGAAATAACAAGGACAGATGGGCGGGGTGGGGTGGGGTGGGGTGACGACGGCGTAAGGGAAGGCCGGAACGCAAGGTCTAACGAAGAGGGGAGGGAAGAAGGGAGGGTGGAAGCACAAATAACGATGCGTAGAAGGAAACAAAGGAAGGGAGGTGAAAAACGATGTGAAAGGGGATAGAAAGGCGCAAAAACAGGGCAGATCACAGCTCACCAAGACCACACAGCTGCCATGACACTCCACTCGACTCACCAAGAGAGTGAGAGAGACAGAGACTGAGAGAGAGACTGAGAGACTGAGAGACTGAGAGACTGAGAGACTGAGAGACTGAGAGACTGAGAGACTGAGAGACTGAGAGACTGAGACTTTTTGTGACTTTTATTACAAAAAAGTATAAAGGGTAAAAATTCAATACAACAAAGCAAAGGATTATATACAAGAGTGGAAAAAAGAAGAGAAGAAACCAATTCAATTTTCAAGTAATCGATAAAGCATTGATAACAGCCCCTTGCATTTGCACATGCGTGGAGAGAGAAAAAGAGAGGAAGAGAGGAAGAGAGGAAGAGAGGAAGAGAGGAAGAGAGGAAGAGAGGAAGAGAGGAAGAGAGGAAGAGAGGGAGAGAGGGAGAGAGGGAGAGAGGGAGAGAGGGAGAGAGGGAGAGAGGGAGAGAGAGGGAGAGAGGGAGAGAGGAGAGAGGGAGAGAGAGAGAGAGGGAGAGAGAGAGAGAATGTGAGGGGGGGGGAGAGGAGTGAGCAAAGAGAAAATGTTATGCTTCATGAACAACACACACACACACACACACACACACACACACACACACACACACACACACACACACACACACACACACACACACACACACACACACACACACACACACACACACACACACACACACACACACACACACACACACACACACACACACACACACACATCCCAAAAACGTTGAGTAGCTTTCACCGTTGTTTTGGGGGAATTTCACTAAACAAATTTTAAAAAAACAACAACAATATGTTGCATTATAAACACCACAAAGCTCGTAAGTGAAGGTAATCGTTCATGCATGGGGATGGGACGGAAATCTTTCCTGCTCGGAGACCAAGGTACTCGGTGAAATCGTCTTCCAGAATAGTCACGTCTCGTTAGTGTTAAAAACCTGTTCCTTAATAAATCCCTTTGCCTCAATTTGTTTCATGAGCTCCGCATGAGAATGTTGTTGAGAACGGGGGGTTCAACCCGGGTTTTAGAAATCAATTGTGTTTTGGTAATAAAGTTCGAATACGGAGTTGGAAAATGAACGTTTGGGAATTAGGTTTGAAGGATAATGAAAGTTTGCAAATGAAGAAGAGTACAATGGAGAAGATTGTACCGACAGACAGTCATTGACAATGCAATGGCAGACCGTACAGTTGCCGCATTTTCTCCTTGAACCAAACGATGTAACAACTCGATCTTTTTTCCCAATGTCATAATCTTTCTCGGCCTTTTGGTACAACTAGCTTTGTCCATCGCAACTAACATTGTGGCTCATTAAAAAATGGTGCTCGGGAAAAAAAAACAACACAAAGCTCGTAATGGGAGGTAATCGTACAGGCACGGGACGCAAACAATAACTCATCTCAGATCAAAAACCACGATTGGTCAAAATGATGGCGTTGGAAAACAATTGGTTGCCCGCGATTGGGAGAAACCCGCAACAGTAAAAACCCACGATATCGGAGGGTTTCCTGTATCGTGTATACCAAGAGTTGCTGCAATATATTAATCGACGGCTGTTGCTGAAAATTAAGAGGTAAGTAGAGAGCGCACACAGACGTGGTACAAATGGGTACAAATGACACTCCGTGGGCTTTGTTCGTGCCTGCATGCTTGGTTACATGTGTGCGGTGCGCGGATTTCACGGTACACGATCTGAACTCGAACTCGAACTCGCAACGGGGTGTGTGGCACTGTGGAGGTGCTTATGCGGCCGTCTCACGAAACATGCGCTTCTGCACGTGCGGAGCGGACATACTGCCGCACTGAAGCCACGTGAGGAGTAGACGTGCTGCGGCTACAAGGCTACGCGGGATGTGCCACTGCGCAGTGCAGGTGTGGAGACATCCGTGCATGAGTGCGAGAGAAAGGATGAGTTTATTGCAGGTGCACGTACATGGTTAGCATGGACCGCAAGGAGGTTGGAGCGAGGGTATAGGGAGGGGCATCCGTGCATGCAGGTGCGCATTTGCCAAGTAGACAGCATGGGTTTTAAATACTCCCACCTGGTTTTATACACAACACAGTGGTCAAAAAGAAAACGTTGCTTTTTGGCCGTGTTTTATCACCCCGGTAACGTCCTGGTAGTTGCCTACCTTACCCTTACACTGCCTTCCCTTCCCCTCCCCTCATGCTGACTTCCCTAACCCTCCCATCCCCTCACACTGCCTTCCCCTCCCCTCCCCTCATGCTGCCTTCCCCTCCCCTCATTCTGCCTTCCCCTCCCCTCACGCTGCCTTCCCCTCCCCCTCCCGTCACACTGTACTCCCAAACCCCCTTCACCACCATACAACTCTTCACCACAAGGTCAAGGAGAAGAACAGGTGTCAAAGTATGTGCGACTTGGAGAAATGAAAGGTTTTTATATTTGTTTTGTTCAGCAGTCAGAACTACTCCTTGTATCATTGCCGCAATCCATAGCATCTGAAGAGATTGTAGGGCTTATCATAGGTGTGGAAATTAAATAAAGGGATGAACACCGGCGCAGCTTTCTTGACGATTGAAGGAAAACTCCCTTCCTTCCCTTCCGCTTCCATCATGCTTACCTCCTCCCAAAAACCCCTCCATGGATGACTGGGTGGTGCCTGGGCATTGTTTAGTTTGACCCTTCTGAACGTGATGCTTTGACGTACCCAACATCGTTCATTCCAGTACTAATGCCAGCATAAGGGGACCATTCCCCACACCCCCCCACCTTCCCTCAAGTCCCCCTATTAAACGCACATCCAGAGCCAGACATTTGGTCCTGTATGACATCACGCATGGCAATGTAATTTGCATGTGTGATATGTGATAGTAAGGCAGCATGAATAGGAGGTAACATCTATCACTACAAGTTCTTGGAATGAAACATTTCCCATCTTAGAGTTGGTATGCTTGTGGGTCCTGCCAATCAGTACACATGGCAGATTAACTGCTCCAAGCCCTTCTTGACCTATGGTGGCAATTCGCCATTGACCAGGACACTCGGAATAGGACCGTCACCAAGCACCATGAAGCAGTTGATTGCTGGGTCATCTTCAAGCTTCATGTGGGCACCAACCCAGTTCTTCTTGGAAATACTCACAAATTTCCTACCTCAGTCAGCACCGGTGAAATTGTGGAATCCGACTCCTTGGCATTTGTGACGTCCAATTACTTGCATTCGCTCTACCACATCAATTTCTCGATATTTGTCCCCATACCGGTCAAGAACTTGAGGCGAATCAGAGCTCCAACAACCGTGAGAGACAAGGTCAAGAAGAAGCGTGAGGAATGTCAGTGTCTGGTGACCAAACACATATCTCCCACCAAGCGTTCTCGGCTACAGATGACAGGACTCGGTGAGGAATAAATGTATCGGCCTCTTCATGTGAATGTTCTTCTTCAAAGTCAAAGCCCTTTATCTTGTTGCTGTCCACAACAACCAGCTTGAAGGCACTGGTTTGGGCAAAGTTTTCAAGCAAACCCTGGGCAAACATGGTTGTCAGTCTACTTTTGGTCTTTGAGGAAGATCTCTTTGAGAGACATGGTGAGCTTCATTTCTGTGAGAATTTCAAATCCAGTGGATGATGTTGCTCTCTTCTGCTGTACCTTGTTCTTCAAAAACTGTTCCAGGTAACGGTCAAATACCACTCTGCCCTTATCGTAGCCAACCATCATCTTGATGCACTTGATGAATTCCTGTTAAAGATCAGAAAGCTTGTGCATGATCGGTGTTTTCTTCTTGCTCTGCAGCACAGCCATTGTCAACAATAATAACACGGGGTGGAGAACCCTCAGATGCTCTTTCAAGAGCAAGGGCAGATTGACACAGTTGAGCCTTGGCTTCTTCAACAGCGTGCATCAGACTGGCTTTGTCCGTTGGGATATAAAGAGTGCCATCAACAGCGCAAAGGGAACGCGGCACTACTGACATCTCATACTCTCCTATTGTCTCCTCTAGTTTTGGTATTAGCTCAGGGTGGCTTCCTTGGATGATGAGAAATCTGCTGAACAGTTCGCGCTCTTCACACAGTTTGATAACCTTTTCAACCACACAGAATTTTGTTTTCTCCATGCAGTTCAAGAAGGTCTTCAATGTGAGTCTTCATTTTGTCCCAAACTGAACCCGTTGATGTTGGCAGCAATCTGTCATGAATGAACTGCTCAAACCGCTCCTGACCATTCTCAGCAAAGTGTAGAATATCGTGCTTTGTATCTTATGGTACGAGAGCTGATGAAACCAGGCTTTTCAATGGAGACTTCAATATGAATGGATTGCCTTCACAATGTGTTTCAATGGAGTGACGCCGCAGCTTCAGAGCATTTTCTCTTGTCCTCACAGCAACGTCTCCAGAATACTGGTGTTGTTCACTCGGGAAGTCAGGAAGAAGACTCGGAGACTTGAGGGAAGCTGTTGAGGTGCTGTTTCACTATTCGGGTGAGATGGGGGGTGGTGGTAATGAGTCGGTCCAAAGCAACTTCATCTTGACTGAGTCCAACCATCCTGCCAAGACGCTTCAACCCCTTTATCTCCTGCTTAAGGGTCTGATCAGTGAACAGATGGGTAAATGGAACTTCTGATTTCACCTCGACAAAGTCTCCAATCTTCAGTGCTTCCCAAGTAACAGGATCATCCTTTTCCAGAGCATTAATTTGAGCGAGATGTACTGGCACCAGGCGAGCATAGTTCAGAAGATCGTGTGCAAAGAAATACTTGATGAGGTTCTCTAGTGCTGCCAAGTAACATTCCCAGTCTCCTGAGCGACAGGCACTGATGAGATTTAGAAGGTTTTCTACCTGTTCAAGATAGTGCATGAGAAACTGAGCGAGCTCTCCTCTCGTCTCCTTCACATGGCTTCAGATTTGTGGAGTACCTGGATTGGATGTTTTCATCGATGTCAACCATGTCTGGACTGCGTTCATGTAGAGCCTTCCAAAGAGTGGCGCACTGACCACGGAGATATCCTTGATGCAATGCAGAGGAAATGGCATCAAACCTCATCATTATAATCGCCAAGCAAGTCAATGTGGTGTTCAATGCCTCGCTTGTACACCTTGCTACCGTAGAGCCTGCAAAGGGCTGCAGAGGTGTATGTTTCACTTTCAATAGCACATGTGTCAATACCACTTCCATCAATCGTTTTGCCAAGAGCATGCAAGGCAGCAAAGGCAACATGCAAAACCCCTGCCCAGAGAATCCAGTTTGTGTTGCCCACTGTCTGCTGAATCTGGAATGAACAGCTATAAAGATCCAGGTCATGCGCAATGTTGGTTCTTTTCTCTGGACTGACCACAAAAGCAGAATTTACCTCTTCAAAATTGACAAGTATGCATCAATCATCAGAGAGGGTGTTTTGAATGGAGAGTAGCAGCTGTTCATCACGTACAGAGTGAATGAGCTTGGCATTACTGTAATGTAATGGAGTGAAGGTGAGCAAAAGAGCAAAAGCATCCCCGACGCTCTCTAACTCAGATACACAAGTTCTTACATGATCATCTTGAGTCGTGCGTTTTATCTCCAGGAAGTTTTCACCCATGTTGTTCGAAAAAACGTGAAGAAGTTCTGAAGCATCATTAGGACAAAACATGCTGGATGAGAACAAATACACCTGTGCCTTTGGTGTGGTTTTTGTCCTTTTAGGGCGGGAAGAATCAGTTGCACTGGAAGGTCACCTAGGCCTTTTAGAGGAACATGCAGAGGAATCAGGCCAGGTTTGTTTACCTCTGAGCCTTTCAATCATGCTCGTGTTGACGATGGATTTCCGACATTCAGTATGATAACACACAGATTTGCACTCCACTTCACTCAAGCTGTCTAAGCGGTCACCAAGTTGTTTCATATCAATCTGACCCAAAGATAATCGTTCATTCCAGCAAACAATTAGATCTTCAATCATATTTAGGTTATTCACCAGTCTCTTGCTTGGGATAGCACCCTCATTGCAGATGATGCACACACTGCTTGACATGATGATTAGAATGTCTCACCTGAAATAGGAAAAAAAACAAACAGCATTAGCATGTTCCAAAAGTTCCTCAAATTAAACAAACATTCCAAAAATTGATTCATAATCAGTGGAGATAGAAATGAGTTCAGTCCTGGATGGGGGGGGCTCACAGAAGACAGGGGGGCTCCAGAATGAGATATTGGGACAAGAAAATTTGAACCCCATCATTCTTCAACATCGAGACTCCAAATCAAATAGAAAATGTAGAAAAATCTATTTTAGCACACAAATCCTATGGGATTACACTTCATAACCACACTAAAATACCACCCTAACTATAAAATTTAAGCTCCAGAATTGAACTTAGCAGTATTTCCAACTGCTAAAGAAGTAGTTATTTGTCAAATTCGGACATATTTGATATTTTGGGTGTCTCCGGGAAGTGTGTGTTTATTATGATGGGTTGGAGATTGCCATCGCTTTCCAATCGAGCCGTTCCTTATCAGCCATTTCATTGGAGTGCTTAAGCCACTAGGCAAGTGCTCTCCAATATTCGCAATGTTTCTGAATACCGTATGTCGATTGACTTGAGCAATGTTCAGGGGTCACTCGTATGCGTTGGCCCCGCGTTTTTCTGCAGTGCATTGGGTGATGGCTAGCTCACTGAAAATGTGCAATTTCCCCTTTTTGCATGGTATTCTTTTATTATATGACCCGTCACTTCAGCATAGATAAATACAAATAAAAAAACAAGAGCTCAAGTGAGCACAACATACGCCCGACCAAGAAGGTATAAACAGAATTGTGCTACGACATGGAAAACAGCATCCTGGTTGCCATGGCAACCACTTTAGATGACGAACTTATGTCACGACACACCGTCTCCACAGTCTGTACCTATGTACCAAATATGAAATGTGAAAGTTGAAAACTTTGGGAGTGAGAGTGCGGACAGGAATGGACGGACGGACGGACGGACAGGCAGACGGACGAACGAACGACCGGTATCACATAATATGCCCCGATATATGTATATATATATATATATATATATATATATATATATATATATATATATATATATATATATATATATATATATATATATATATATATATATATATATATATATATCCGGCATATAAAAAATGAAATGTTTTGTTAACATCATGGCAAAATAGCCGAGAGGGACACACACTCACTCTAAGCTGTCAAGCCTGGGTTTGAATCCTGACCCAGCTATAAACTGTCATCCTAGTGTTTCACAGGCAGGGTGATTCATCAATGTGTGTGCTGTTAAATTGGACATCACATCTGTCGGACCCACTCCTCCCACCCATCACTCTCCCACCCCACCACTATCTCTCTCCCTCTCTTCCCCTCCACCCCTCTCTCACCTCTCTCTCTTCCCATGCTCCTCCATCCTCCCCCTCTGTTAAGGTGACTGTTAAGGACTGACGGTTTAGTTTTGAATTTGCCAGGAAGATAGTATCGGTTTTTCAATGCTCTGGCTTGGTTTTATATAGAACCCAGCAGTTAAAAAGAAATGTTGCTGTTTGGGTGTGTTTTATCGCCACTCTTTTCCCTTCCCCTCATGCTGCCATCCCTTCCCTTCACGCCACCTTCCCTTCCCTTCCCCTCACGCCGCCTTCCCTTCCCTTCCCCTCACGCCACCTTCCCTTCCCCTCACCCCGCCTCCCCTTCCCTTCCTCTCATGCCACTTCCCTTCCCTTCCCCTCATGCCACCTTCCCTTCCCTTCCCCTCGCACAGCCTTCCCCTTCCCCTCGCACAGCCTTCCCTTCCATGCCCCTCGTGCCGCCTTCCCTTCCATTCCCTCACGCCGCCTTCCCTTCCCCTCGCACCGCCTTCCCTTCCCCTCATGCCGCTTTCCCTTCCCTTCCCCTCGTACCGCTTTCCCTTCCCTTCCCCTCATGCTGCCTTCCCGTCCCTTCCCCTCGCGCCACCTCCCACTTCCCTTCCCCTCGCACCACCTCTCCCTTCCCTTCCCCTCGTGCCGCGGTCATTCCCTTCCCTTGCAGACCCTCGCCAGGACTTGTTTTGTGCGGTGTTTGTGTAGTTTTGTGTGTTGGTTGTGCAGTTTTGTGTGGTGTATTTTGCGTGGCATTTGTGTACTGTTGTGTTACATAATTAATAAGAGACATAATTAGAACTGCCACTTTATAACTGCTGGCATTGATGACCGGGTACCAAGACGTCCCGCTTTGATGTAACCCCGCTTTGTTTGGACACCCATGAAGGTTATTATTGTTATGATTCAATTTAATTCAGAATGGGATGAAAATGAATTAAACGCAAATCAAATGGAAAACCAAATTGGTACAATCCTGCATTGGAGTAATCAGAAGGAACCAGAACAAGCAAAAAGCAAAGATAAAGTCATCAGGAGGAACCTGGATAGGATTCACATTTCAGCTGCTTCTTCTCTACCCTCAAACCCATCCAGGCACAGCCCAGTGAACCTTATTCAAAGAGATTTTTTTTAAAGAACCCAGATCAAAAATTAAATCATTTTGGCTGCGAGACCATGTGTCCGATCAAGTTGGAATTTAAAACGTGTTCCTCATCAATACGAGATCATAATTGTGAAGTTTCATGTCGATTGATTAAGCGGTTCCAGAGAAAACATTTAATTCATGTTTTTATTCAATAAAAAATGACTGCCAAACCATGTGACCGATCACATCATGTGTGTGAACCTTTTGTTCCTCATGGAGAGATGGTCATACTAGTAGTTTTGCCTCAATCTGTTCAGCCATTGAAGACAAAAAGAGTTTTGAGGGTTTTTCTTAAAAACAATAAGGCGGTCAAATCACGAGACCAAATTGCTCACCATATTGTTTCTTAAAAACAATATCGCGAGCAAATACCACCCGTCGCTTCGCTGACGGTAATACCAAAGGGAGAAAAAGAGGGAGGAAGAGGGAGAGATGGGGTGGGGGAGACAGCATGGGGAGAGTGAAGAAGTGGAGGGGAAATGAGAGAGGAGGGAGGCGGGGTGGGGGTGAGCAGGGGTGGGAGAAGGGAAGACAGTGTGAGGTGAGAAAAGGAAGGCAGACATGCAGTGGGATGTTAATTATGAGTCATACTGTCTCATCAAAATTATTCTGCATCGAACAAGAGTGATAATGGAAACAAAATAATATTTGAAATCCAATTTCTACCGGTCATACTATAAACACGGCTGAGAGACAAATTTCCGTCCAGAGACAAATTCTATCCAAATACAAATACCACCAGGACGCGTCCGGAGCCAAGATGTCTGGATCCAAGCACCACCCAGAGACAAACACCATCCAGACGTAACCTCCGTCCGGATATGTCGAGAGAGAACGATGGGGGTAGGGGACTTAGCAGAAAGAATATCTAATGCTTTGTGAACACACACACACACACACACACACACACACACACACACACACACACACACACACACACACACACACACACACACACACACACACACACACACACACACACACACGGGGCTCGAACCACTCGCTCAGGATGACGGGGCACGAACCACACGCTCAGGGTGATGGGGCTCGACCCACTCACCCAGGGTGACGGAGCAGGAAACACACGCTCAGGGTGATGGAGCTCGAACCACTCACTCAGGGTGAAGGGGCACGAACCACTCCCTCAGCGTGATGGGGCACGAACCACTCACCCAGGGTGCCGGAGCACGAACCACTCGCTCGGGTTGACGGGGCATGAACCACTCGCTCGGGTTGACGGGGCATGAGCCACTCGCTCAGGGTGATGGTGCACCAACCTCTCGCTCAGGGTGACGGGGCACGAACCACTCGCTCAGGGTGATGGGGCACGAACCACTCGCACAGGGTTATGGGGCATGAACCACTTGCTCAGGGTTATGGGGCATGAACCACTCGCTCAGGGTTACGGAGCATGAACCACTCCCTCAGGGTGATGGAGCACGAACCACTCACTCAGAGTGACGGGGCACGAACCACTCGCTCAGAGTGACGGGGCACGAACCACTCGCTCAGAGTGACGGGGCACGAACCACTCGCTCAGGGTGACGGGGCACGAACCACGCTCTCACGGTGATGGGGCACGAACCACTCACTCAGGGTGACATGGCATGAACCACTCGCTCAGGGTGATGGTGCACCAACCTCTCGCTCAGGGTGACGGGGCACGAACCACTCGCTCAGGGTGATGGGGCACGAACCACTTGCTCAGGGTTATGGGGCATGAACCACTCGCTCAAGGTTACGGAGCATGAACCACTCCCTCAGGGTGACGGGGCACGAACCACTCGCTCAGGGTGACGGGGCACGAACCACTCAGTCAGGGTGACGGGGCACGAACCACACTCTCACGGTGACGGGGCACGAACTACTCACTCAGGGTGATGGAGCACGAACCACTCGCTCAGGGTGATGGGGCACGAACCACTCGCTCAGTGTGACGGGGCACGAACCACTCGCTCAGGGTGACGGGGCACGAACCACTCGCTCAGGGTGACGGGGCACGAACCATGCTCTCACGGTGACGGGGCACGAACCACTCACTCAGGGTGACATGGCATGAACCACTCAGTCAGGGTGACATGGCACGAACCACTCACTCAGGGTGACGGGGCATGAACTACTCGCTCAGGGTGACGGCAAGTGGCTTAAGCACTCATGCAAGCACTGCAATTAATTGTTCGATAAGGAACAGTTGGCAAGGCTGTTGATGCATACCATAAAGGATACCTTTAACTTTATAGCCTGTTTTCACCACGCACGTAGCAGTGAATGAAACAAAATGAATTTGTTGAAAAAATTACTTTATCCATAAAAGAGTTGCTGCTTCATGCAGAAGAACCCTGGAAATATCGCAAAGTTTAATCTCCCGTGAAATATGCATTGCAAAAAATTCGCTATTTTGCCTGCTCGTCTGTGCACGGGTCACGTGGTGCATCGGTTCAAGGTCCGCACAAATGTTTTCGCTTCTTTTTTGAAACGTCTGTTTTTTACCAGATTTGTTTTGATTCCCTGTGGAGCACCACACAAAACCTCCAAAAGTATAGACATAGATCTAGCAGATGCTATGGATAGGCAGTCCCTCTTGGGGACAAGGTGCGAGGTCAAGCAGTGAATGCATTAAATAATACAGCTCAATGAAGCTCGTTAATTTTGGTGAGTTCCTAAATTTTTTCTTTACTCAATATTATTCTCCAAACAGTGGAAAAAGATAAGTTTAATGCTTTGGAAATGTCACATTTTCTTGTATATGTGTGGAGGAGCGAACATCGCCTGACTTGCTTAAAGTAAATAGGTATATCGGCTTAGTCATAAGACTCGTTATTTCTTTAATTTATCAGATTTCACAAAAGATTTTAACACTTATATAGTCCGGACGATATCCGATCCTAAAAAGTGAAATAACATTTCGATGATATACTTTAAATTAGTCCGTGAGAGTGGATCGTGGAAAATCGTCTCATATAATGCATGAAATGGCTCTAAGCTCCTAATTTGAAAAGTTATAGTACTTGCAAAAGTGATGTACACAACGATTCTTAGCTCTGATGAACAGGCATTCGTTATGAGTGAGGAAAGTGAAAAATAAACTGTCATGAAGAAATCATTGTGGCCTCTTCCAAGTCAAGGTAAGGGTGAGCAGGCCAAAAAACATGGCGGCTTCAGACCCCAGCGAGGTCACCCAGGAACCACGTTAAGACCACAGAGAGCAAGGCCGCTGAGGATTGCCAGATGAAGGATATAATTAAATAAGGCTGTTAATTATCTTCAAAAGGGGTGTTTTAATTAACCCAGACACACAATTTTCACTCTTGCACTTCCTTTGAGTTTTCTTAGTATGCATGCAGAGTTTCAGGCTGCAAGGTTTTATAGTTTCGGAGTTATGGAGGAGCAACACTGACACACACACACACACACACACACACACACACACACACACACACACACACACACACACACACACACACACACACACACACACACACACACACACACACACATACACACACACACAGCCTTTTATTAGTGTAGATAATAAATAATTTACATAATAATAATTTCAAACTTTGAAATATTAATAATGAAAAAAAATTGAACTTTAAGTCCACAGAATATTTTCACATATCAACTCATGTTAATTAGTGCATTCCTTGAAATTTTATACGTTGTAAAGATGTCAGATAGAAAGAAAATAAGCTTAGAAAGATTCTTGAGGACAATTATTATGACAAGAAAGAGAAAATTTTGGGAATAAATCGGAGAATGTAATCAATTACAGTCTTGTGGCAATGCGAGCAGCAGCTTTGAACAGGCAGCTCCCGTATCAAAATGGTGAGGTGGTTCTGTGATAAAGATTAGGAGAAAACTCATGAAGAAAGAGTCTTGAAAGGATGAAACGCATGACTTGGCACAGCAGGGCAAGGCAGGCAGCTCGACTCCTTCAGGCCACCATGATTGCTGGTGCTCCAACCACATCAGATCAATGAGATTATGTACCCGAAACGAACCTCCTTGCTGGACATCATGACAGCCAGAACCTATTGTCACCCCTGCTGTGCAGCAAATTTTATTTAGGAGCATTATCTCAGTTGATGTATTATCCTCAAAAAAATCAACGTATTATCCTCAAATTCCTTTTCACCTCCTTCACACAGCATCCCTTTATATCTTGTCTCTCCTTGTCCATTTCACACATTTCCATTCCATTTGATCTCACCATCTCATTATCGATCTATTTAAAAGCCAGATTTCCTCTTGTAGCTTCTTTGTTATTCCTTTTGCTCGCCTTGCAATGTGTTTATTTATGTAAATTATTGTGATACTTGTTTGCACAATCCCACTTTTCTTTTACCCACACTGATAAGGAATCATTTTGAACATCAAAGGAAACCAACACAACTAGAACGGCACTCAGTAGTGCACATATCTTCACCAAGTTGAACAGTTTAGGTTTTGTATGCCACTGAGAGGCCAGCTCTGCATCTTTACATCCCAAAATCGAATCGGCTTGTTCTCGTCACCTTATCAACTCATCCACCAAGTTTTATCATCACTCGTCCACAATCTTTTTATATCATGTTTATCATTTTTAGCCCCATCTCTCAATTGTGAAGAATCACTTAAAAATTATCATACCCAGATCCAGATCTTTACCAAAATCGAATCACTTAATTCTTGTCACACAACGTCTCCACGAAATTTTGGCCAAATCCATCCACAACTTTTTTTGATGGATCCTACTCACAGACAAACAAGAAAGATGTCATGCATAGCACAATACTTGCAAAATCCATAAAACAAATTTGACCTTAAGAATAATTGGTGGTTGAATTCAATGGCTGCATGTGCAAATCCTCTTCAAATTTCAAGTCAATCGGATGAAAATTGACAATTTTAGAAATTACCCCCAAATTGTTGACGTTTGGCCTATGCTGATCTCAAAAATAATTGGTTGTTGAATTCAGTAACCTGAAATATAAATACTCTTTACATTTCAAGTCAATTGGATGAAAATTGAGGATTTTAGAAATCTCACTTAAGTTGTTGACCTTTTGCCAATGTTGAACTAAAAAAAATATTGGTGGTTGAATTCAATGAACAAATATGCAAATCATCTTCAAATTTCTCATCAGATGAAAATTGAGGATTTTAGAAATTTTACAAAGTTGTTGACATTTGGCGTATGTTGACCTTTTGACCTCAAAAAACAATTAGCTTCTGCTTATTCCGAACTCTAGCATGTGTTGAAGTTTCAGGAAGATAGTTTTAAAATTGTGACCTGTAGGCGAATGACATGCAAACAGATAGACAGAATAACAGACAAGACCAACCAGTATAGTGTGTGTGTGTGTGTGTGTGTGTGTGTGTGTGTGTGTGTGTGTGTGTGTGTGTGTGTGTGTGTGTGTGTGTGTGTGTGTGTGTGTGTGTGTGTGTGTGTGTGTGTGTGTGTGTGTGTGTGTGTGTGTGTGTGTGTGTGTGTGTGTGTCCAGGCGCAACTTTTTTTTTTACCACTTGAGCTTTTGTCATGAAATTTTCAACAAAGCTTTATAATGAGACCATGGAGAAGACAAATGAATAATTTGGTCGAAAGGTGAAAGGTCAGCATCACATAAGTCAATTTTCATCCAATTGACCTGACATTTTAATGATCATTTGAACTTTTGTAAGCTGTAACTTTTTTCAACAAAGCTTTATCATGAGAATATAAAGAAGACAAATTAAGAATTTGGTCAAAAGGTCAAAGGTACCGTTTAGCATACAGAAGAAGAAATCCAAATTCAAAGCAGACGGGCTTTGCATTTTCAGATGCTTTTGAGATAGCCTGTTCCCCCGCTCAGCAGGAGATGGGGTTTTGCAATCACTTGCATGTGTCTGTCCAGGCTATATATCTTTTTTTTAACATTTGAACATTTGAGCTTTTGTCATCGAATTTTCAACTAAACTTCACGATGAGAATATGGAGAAGCCAAATTAATAATTATATTTAAAAGGTAAAAGGTTAGCATCACCTAAAATCATCAATTTTCATTATTTTTGATATTATTCGACCCTTTTTTGGCCTTTGTGTTTTTTTTGCTCTTTTTCAACTTTTCCCTCAGCAACCACTTGACCAATTGCCAAAATGTTCAGGGTATGGGTGACCCCCCCCCCCCACATGGAGAATATTCTAATGATAATTGTGACATCCTCGGTCATGTGCTGTTGCAGCCATCTTGGATTAAACACAAAAAAAAAAATTACAAACAATTTTATCTCTGAAACCACTTTTCGGAAAAATTTGAAACATGACACATCTCATTCTACTCACAATGGGCAATGGAGGGTACTAAGGATGACGTCATATTTTAAGTTGTGGATCAGCTGTAAATGGTTTTAATCGAAATCCTTTTTTACCATTGAGATTCAGTGTGTATGCCCAGGCCGTTACATTTTTACCATTTGAGCTTTTGTCATTAAATTTTCAACAAACCTATATTATGAGATTCTGGAAAACACAAATTATACAATGAACAATTTTTTTTAACTGTCGTTTTCGTCAAGTTCAGTTTGAGTCCAAATCGGACAGGCTTTACATTTTGAGATGCTTTCCAGTTATTCTTGTTTTTATTCCCTCCTTTTAATTACAGAGCAAATTTCTTTTTTTTTTTCTCTCTCTTTCTCCCTATCCTAAAAACTGATTTTTTTTGAAAAAAAAATTCGTGTAAAATTTAGAAATTCTGTGAATGAAGCCGATATGTGATTGAAGGTTTGTGCTCGTATTGCACAAAAGTATATGAGAACTCGTTAAGGCAGTAAATAATTCTGTATTTTAAAAATCTGCATAGGAGGTACTTGTACATACACAGCGCCGATAGAAATTCTACACCCCCTTTCAAAATTTACACCTTTTGTTGCCTTATAGCCTGCAATTAAATTGTATTAAATCAGACTTTTCTATCATGATCTACACATCGGAACCCACAACGTTTCTGGCACTCATCTTAATATCCAAGTGAAAAACAAATTCTACAAATTTCAGAAAATTAATTGAAAACACAAAACTAGAATGTCTTAGTTTGATAAGTTTCCAACCCCACCCCCCAACCCCCTGTAAATTAGCTTAGGTGTAACCAATCACCTTAAAAAACACACATCAAGTTAACTGTCGTCCATCTGTGTTAAATTGTAGCGATTCTGATTATTTCAGAATAAAATCAGCTGTTCCTGTAGGTTTCCTCTGCTGGGTAGTGTATTTCACAGCAAAGACTCAACCATGATCACCAAGGAGCTTTCAAAAAACCTCCAGGATAAAGTTATGGAAAGGCACAGATCAGGGGATGGGTATAAAAATATTTCAAAGACCTTGACTATTTCTTGGATCACAGTCAAGGCAATCATTCAGAAGTGGAGGATGTATTGTACCACCAAGACCCTGCCTAGATTAGGCCATCCCTTCAAATGGGATGACCAAGCAAGGAGACTGATCAGAGAGGCCGCCAAGAGATAAATGGCAACTTTGAAAGAGCTACAGGCCTTCATGGCAAAGACGGGTCACTGTACGCATGTCACAACATCAACTCAAGCACTCCACAAGTCTGGCCTGTATGGTAGGGAGGCAAGAAGGAAGCCATTACTCAAGAAAGCCCACCTTGAGTCCTGTTTTAGGTATGCACAAAACCACTCCAGAAATTCTGAAGCCATGTGGCAAAAAATTTGGTGGTCTGCCGAAACCAAGATGGAACTTTTTGGCCTAAATGCAAAATGTCATGTTTGGTTTAAACCCAACACAGCACATCACCCAATGAACACCATCCCTACTGCGAAGCATGGTGGTGGCAGCATCATGTTATGGGGATGTTTCTCATCAGCAGGGACTGGGGCACTTGTCAGGATAGAAGGGAAAATTGATGGAGCAAAACACAGAAAAATCCTGGCAGAAAACCTGCTGCCCTCCACAAGAAAGCAGAAATTGGGACAGAAGTTCACCTTTCAGCATGACAACGACCTGAAGCAGACAGCGAAAGCTACACTGGAGTGGCTAACGAACAAAAAGATAAATGTCCTTGAGTGGTCCAGTCATAGCCTCGACCTAAATCCAATCATAAATCTGTGGCATGACTTGAAGATGACTGTCCATTCAATGCTCCCAACGCAACTTGACTGAGCTTCAACAGTTTTGTGCAGAAGAATGGGCAAACATTGACCAATCAAGGTGGGCAAAGTCGGTAGAGACCTATCCCAACAGACTCATAGCTTTAATTGCTGTCAAAGGTGCTCCCACCAAGTATTTACTTAGGGGAGTGGACACTTATCCAACCAAGAAATTCTACTTTTCATTTTAAATTAATTTTCTGAAATTTGTAGAATTGGTTTTTCCCCTGGAAGTTGTGGGTTAAGATGTGTAAATAAAGGGGGAAAAGTCTGATTTTGAATCAAAGTATTCACTAAACGAAGTGTTCACACCCCTCGACTGACTTTGGTCACAGTTTGTTGTGCAACAGCCTGAATTTAAAATGGATTGAATATATATTTTTTGTCTCCGATTTACACAAAATACCCCATAATGACAAAGTGAAAACATGTTTTTAGAAATTTTTACAAATTAATTTAAAATGAAAAGCTGAAATTCGTTTGTCAATAAGTATTCAACCCCTATGCTTTGACACTCCAAATTGAGCTCAGGTGCATCCAATTTCCTTCCCTCATCCTTGAGATGTCTCGACAACTAGATTGGAATCCACGTGTGGCCAAGTCAATTAATTGGACATGATTTGGAAAGAAACACACCTTTCTATATAAGGTCCCACAGTTGGCAGTGCATGTCAGAACAGAAACTCTCTCATGAAGTCCAAGGAACTGTCCGTAGAACTCCGAGATCGAATTGTGAGGAGGCATAGATCTGGGGAAGTGTATAAAACAATTTCTAGAGTGTTGAAAGTTCCCAAGAGCACAGTGAGCTCCATCATGAGGGAATGGAAAGAATATGGAACTACCCAGACTCTTCCTTGAGCTGGCCTTCCGACCAAACTGAGAAACTGGCCAGGGAGGATTTTGGTCAGGGAGGTAACCAAGAACCAAATAACCACTCTGACAGAACTACAGAGTTTCTTTGCTGAGATGGGAGAACCTGCCGTAAGGACAACAATCTCAGGCAGCACTTCACAAATCTAGGCTTTATGGGAGAGTGGCCAGACAGAAGCCACTCCTGAGAAAAAGGCACGTGAAAGACTTTTGCAAAAAGATTCTGTCGTCTTACAAGATGAAAATTGAACTCTGGCCTGAATGCAAAGCACTACATTTGGCGCAAACTGAGCACAGCTCATCACCCAACTTAATATGCACTTTTTTGATGGGATTTGCAAGGCATCAGGAGGCCTTGATTCTCAGAAGTTCCCCAAAGTTTGGTAAATAAAATAGGACTTAGTTTTAGTATCACAGGTGATGAAGGTTCTGGTGAAGTTTCATTCAAATCATGTGGAGCTTCAAGGAAGAAAGCAAATACCCATGTTTGGGAGGAGGGGTTCAAACCTCCAGTAAAACACTTAGACCCTGATGGTTTTTTTTCATGCCGTGAACAAACTTTAGCCCATCACGGGTGATGAAGGTTGTGGTCAAGTTTCATCTAAATTGTGTGTGTAGTTTCGGAGAAGAAGTTGTGTTTACATACAGCCTGACTAACTGACTGACTGACTGACTGACTGAGTGATATGATAATTTTTTTTTGTTCCAGGTGAGCTAAAAAATAAAATAAAAATTTTAAAAAGCTATGCAATTAATTGCAACACCAACAAAAGCGACAGAATTATTTGAATGCAGGGAGCCCTGTGATTGGTGAGGACTTGGAACGGAGCTTAACGCGGTGTCACCACCACACCACTCTTAACACCTCTGAGGAGGAGAACTATCTGGTTCTCGAAGCATCAGGGTTTAATAATGAATTTTTTTCTTTTACTTCTTAGTGTGCTATATTTTACTAATGGTGTGGTCAAAACCTGAAGTGTCTGACACACTGTGAAAAATAATATTTAGGGATTTTCTACAAGTATGACACCTGAGGAGTAGAGTTAGTTATGTGTGCCAATTCTCATCCCCCCTGCACTGCTCCCCCACCCCTCTTCCCCCTGTAATCCCCAGTAGGGTGTTCCACTTTTGCAAAAGTAGTTGCTGGAATGAAGCACTATATGCCTATCGATTCCACTAGTGAAGTTAGGTGATCGACCAAAGTTTGAAAACTTTCCCGCCTTTTTTGACCGCGGGCCGGCATTTTGAAATTTCAGGAAAAATCCATATTTTTGGAAATAATATTGATTTTTGAGTATTTAAAAAAATATATTTCTCTGTGTTTAGATGGCCGAATGCACTTCAGTAGGCACAAATTCATTGAAAATCATATATTTTGTGTATATCTAATGAAATATATATTTTTTATTCTTTGTGTACTTGCAGATAAACCTTGACTGACCAATGGTCAAGGCTCCTGTGGTTATGTGGGACAAGTTCGCGAGTTGCAGGAAATTTTGCGAAAGTGCAAATTCTTTGCGTGTCGTAAATGATCTAGCTGAAAGAGGAATTAAGCTAGTGTCTGACTTTATTCATATGTGCAATGATGAGAAACAACGTCAAGCATTGCTACAGTGCATGGAAGAGTACAGCAAGCTTTACCCAGACTATACAAAACAAACGCTATGTTCTCTATAAGATATCTGTGTGTTGCTTGTTTGCTAGATTGTTATGTTGTCATATATGAAAACCATGTCACTTAAAACATATTTGTTTGTTCTCATAATTGATTGATCATGCTCTCATTTGTCATTAATAATGTCTTTATGAAAACGCTACCACTCATATTCTGTAAATGCCTAACAATGTGCCGTGTAATAATTGTCAAAATATGGGATTTTCAGTGAAATTCCAAAATGGCAACCCCTTCTCAAAATGTTGGGACAAGTTGTGAATAATATTTACGGGTACTTACGATCTGAAGTGAATAATATTTATGGGTACTTACTTACGGGTGCCTACTGAAGTGCATTCGGCCATCTAAACACAGAGAAATATATTTCAAAAAATATTCAAAAAATCAATATTATTTCCAAAAATATGGATTTTTCCTGAAATTTCAAAATGCCGGCCCGTGGTCAAAAAAGGCGGGAAAATTTTCAAACTTTGGTCGATAACCTAACTTCACTAGTGGAATCGATAGGCACATAGTGCTTCATTCCAGCAACTACTTTTGCAAAAGTGGAACACCCTAATCACAAGTCTGGCAATAACTATCAAAAACGAAACCCTATGTGTGACACATGAAATAATATCTATTTTGCAAGATAAATTAATTGGTGCATGTATCATTGACCTCAAACACAACCTTCACAATGGTCAGCATGACTTTCAATATGCGAGTTCATAAAAATTGAACATAAAATTATCAAGATGTAATTATTAAAGAATGGATGGTCTACAGAGATCCCACCCTCAAACCAATCTAGCACTGGAAGACATATTTATTCAAAGAATATAAAAACATTTGTAAATTGTTTATTTATATGCACACACGCGCACACACACACACACATTCCTCCAATTAATGTATAAGTATTGTCACTTTCTGCTTTAGAAGAGCCTTGTCGAGTGATTGATATTCAGGATGGCTCAATTTGACAGTAATGCCTTTAACGGTATCTATCATGTATAGCCGTCCGTAAGTGGATGCATGGCCACATTCTGGGTACAGAGGACCAATTCCATGATAAATACTTAATTACCTGGAGGTAGTTTGATATTTGCTCCGAATGATACAAATGCCAAGGAAACTATTTCACTGACGGATGTTTTCACAGTCAGTGTCGAGATCTGTTGTCAGTGCCTGTTCAAAGTAATTACCGTAGAAAGTCAAGGTAGCGTGTGCCAGGCAGTCTCACTTTGCCCTTCTGACAACACATGCTGGACTCGTTAATTATCCTCTTTGAACCATATGCTTCTCGAGGATTCACTGGAACTTCATTTTGACATTTCATCATTGAAATCGAAAACTCCAAATCGAAAACTCAAAGGGCGGAGGAGCTCCTTGTGAGCCAACGGCCATCCATATCTAGTGCCCAACTGTGTCTGCGGACGTCCTCCTGCAGTTGGGTTACTTCTTATTAGGAGGTTGGTGGCAGGATTTGCACTCCAGCCACCGTAAAACGCTTCATTCCGCAAAACGCAAAAACGCAAAAAAATCTGAAAACCCACTCCGTGGGAGTACCTCCTGTGCAGCTTCCCTTCGCAGGGCAGCTCACCGGATGATGGGATTGGGGCAAAGCCTTCGGGACCCCCAATCTTTGATAGGAGGGAAACCACGGGGTAACATCCCTGGGTCAGATTGCGGGAGAGTGTGTCGGAGTGGTGCTGAGGTGTCGTCCACCAGACGGCGGTCTCCTTGGGTTAACCTGAGGCGGTCCCTTCGGGTGGGTGCCTGGAATGTCCTATCCCTAAGAGAGGATGATCACCTGTCTCTGTTATCATCTGAGCTCAAGCGTTTGGACATCGGGATTGCAGCTCTCTCTGAGGTTCGGAGACCGGATTGCGGCGAGATAATGGTGGGTGGTTACACCTACTATTGGTCTGGTCGCTCTGATGGTTACCATACCCAAGGAGTTGCTGTAGCTGTGTCCAATAAGCTGACCCCAATGATAATTGAGGTAACACCGGTCAACGAGCGTATTATGAGATTAAGGATTCGTCACTCCTTAGGTGTCATTTCCCTGGTCTCTATTTATGCTCCGACTGAGGCGAGTGATCTTACCGTGAAGGATGCATTCTACGCCACACTCGAGTCTGTGGTTGATCAGTGCCCCAGACGAGATACACTTCTAGTCTTGGGGGATTTCAATGCATCGACTGGAACTGATAGGGATGGTTATGAGGTGTGTGTTGGTCCCCATGGGTCAGGAACTATGAACCAGAATAGCACTAAGTTCCTTGACTTTGCAAGAAGTCATGGACTTAGGGTGGCTGGTTCATGGTTTCAGCGCCCGCAAGCTCATCGCTGGACTTGGTATTCCAACGCTGGCGGTGTGGCAAAGGAGATTGACCATGTCCTCATTGACGGTCGTTGGAGGATGATCCAGAACTGCAGGGTCTACCGGAGTGCTCAGTTCCTCAATACTGACCACAGGCTTGTTGTAGCAACTCTAAAGCTGCACCTTAAATCCTGGAGAATGGTACCATCCCAGCCTAGGCTGGATGTTGCCAAGCTCAGGGATGAGAGAGTAGCTGAGGAGTTTGCGAACAGGCTGAGTGGACACT
This sequence comes from Eptatretus burgeri, assembly GCF_056783735.1. Taxonomy (NCBI): domain Eukaryota; kingdom Metazoa; phylum Chordata; class Myxini; order Myxiniformes; family Myxinidae; genus Eptatretus; species Eptatretus burgeri. The sequence continues at coordinate 84,308,570 of NC_140961.1, read as the reverse complement.
TGGGGGTCTGGGTGCTTTGGGGGTCCTGAAGAGTTGTGGAGCACCTTCAAGACCACCGTCCTTGATGTTGCCGGTGGATGCCTTGGAGTTCACCGCAGGGCAAAGAAGAATTTTGTCTCTCAAGGGACACTGGATACCATTGACCAGAGTCGCAGGGCCAGGCTGAATGGCAGAGCTGAGCTGTTCAGGGAGCTGAGGCGTAAAACTGTACGTGCACTGAGGGTGGACAGGGAGGCCTATGTGCGAGGAATCTGTGAGGGGTAGAGCATCACCTGTGGACAGGTGATTCTCGTCCCGCTTACAGGGGAATTCGCGCATTACGTTCATCCAAGCCCATCCCTCGGAGCACTGCAGTTCGAGCAGAGAGTGGTAGGCTCTTGACAGAGGAGTCTGAAGTGAAGGCCCGCTGGGCCGGTTACTTTGAGCGGTTGTACCAGGCTGATCCCCCAGCTGTCGAGTTGGACGTCAAGGGTGTTACAATCCCTGTTGCTGACCCTCGAATCAACTGTGGTCCACCATCGCTTGTGGAAACACGGGCTGCGGTGAACCAGTTGAAACGGGGCAAAGCTCCAGGGATCTGTGGCATCCATGCTGAACTTCTCAAGGCTGGTGGAAATGCTGCACTCGCGTCGTTGCATGCAGTTTTGTGCTCTGCCTGGAACACAGGCATCATCCCAACTGACTGGAAGAGGGGCCTTGTTGTCCCTCTCTGGAAAGGAAGGGTGATCGCCAAGACTGCAACAACTACCGAGGGGTGACGCTGCTCTCAGTGCCGGGCAAGGTCTTTGCTCGGATAATTCTTGATAGGGTTCGCCACCATCTGCTTGAGCACCAGCGTCCAGAGCAGTCAGGCTTTACACCAAAGAGGTCAACGATTGACCGTATCCTTGCTCTTCGTGTCCTCACTGAACGCAGATGAGAGTTTCGGCAGGGGCTGCTTGCAGCCTATGTTGATCTCTGTAAAGCGTTCGATTCAGTGAATCGGGATGTCCTCTGGAGGATTCTTGGTCTTCGTGGGGTGCCACCGAAACTGATCGATCTGATGTCTGAACTCTACTCTGGTACTGAGAGTGCTGTGAAGTGTGGTGGTACCGCCTCTGACTTATTTCCAGTTGTTACTGGAGTTCGTCAGGGATGTGTACTTGCCCCCACACTTTTCAGCACTTGTATGGACTGGATTTTTGGGAGGATGTCGGAGAGATCAAGTTGCGGTGCATCGTTTGGCAATGTCAAGATCTCGGACCTTGATTTTGCAGATGATGCAGTCATCTTTGCGGAGACTTTAGACATCCTCTTGGGGGCCCTCGAGGTGCTGAATGAGGAGTCGGAGCCGTTGGGATTACGGATTTCTTGGGTCAAAACAAAGATCCAGGCTTTCGGTGACATCTTGGATGCTGCTGTCCTGTCTGTGTCTGTTTGTGGTGAGGATGTTGAGGTCGTGGATAGATTCACTTACCTTGGCAGTGATATTCATGTCTCCACAGGTTGTGAGCCGGAGGTCAATAGACGTCTGGGTCGGGCCTGGGGAGTCATGGATTCACTGGATCATGGGGTGTGGCGCTGCCGGTACCTGTGCGGGAGGACGAAAGTCCGAGTCTTCAGGTCCTTGGTACTTCCAGTCTTGCTCTATGGGTGCGAGACTTGGACTTTGACCAAGGATCTGAGACGGAGACTTAATTACTTTGGTACCAGGTCTCTTCGGAGAATCCTTGGCTATCGCTGGTCGGATTTTGTGTCCAACGAGCGGTTGCTGAGAGAGACTCGGATGAGATTTGTTACCTGCATAGTCCGTGAGCGTCGGCTGCGGCTGTATGGACATGTGGCTCGTTTTCCTGACGCTGATCCTGCTCACCAGATTCTCTCAGCGAGGGAGTCTCATGAGTGGAGGAGGCCAGTGGGCCGACCACGTGCCTCATGGTTGCAGCAGGTTGACCATCATCTCAAGGAGATGGGGATGGGCCTGGCATCTGCCTGGGGGATGGCCAGACGGAGGCCCCTGGAGTACCGGCGGAAAGTGGACGCAGCGACGCGCTGTTCTGGCACATGCTCCCATACCTGACCTGACCTGACAGTGGTCGCATTGATCAGTTAAATCACCGATGTCACGAGATTGAGGAAAGCCTGTTCTCCTGAATGCAAGCCATTGCTCGTCAATCTCTTTTGATCTGTGTGTTGTTTTCTTTAAATTCCTGTGATCGTGTTTCTCTCCAACAAGAGGGACAATTCACATTCAATACAGAAACTCACCACGGTATAAAGACTGACAGTGATTTCCTCCAATAACTCCTTTTGACTACAAAACTTTAATTTCTGAACAATTCACATTCACATTTCTCTTGAAAGAGTGCGAAAAAGCTAAAGAGAAAAAGATACTTACCATCGTCAAAATTTCAGGTGGGATTTCCTTTGTGCTTCAGGCATCATCTGTATACACTATCTTCCTAAACCTATGTGAAACAGACAAACATACAAATGAAAAACATAGTGTGACAACTTGGCAAAACGGGATGGCATTTGGTAGAGAACATACCTCTGCCATGCTGAATGCTCCGAACCAGTCCACCAAGTTTCATCCGAATCCATCCACAACTTTTTGAGAGATCATGCTATATCATTTTTAGTCCCATCTCTCAATGGTGAAGAATCAGTTAAAAATAAATAATTATCGTATCCAGATCTTGATTCGGATCTTCAGTAAAATCGAAGCAGTTCTTCCTAGTGGCACTCCCAATCTGTCCACCAAGATTCATCCGAATCCATCCACAACTTTTTGAGAGATCATGCTATATCATTTTTAGTCCCATCTCTCAATGGTGAAGAATCAGTTAAAAATAAATAATTATCGTATCCAGATCTTGATTTGGATCTTCACCAAAATTGAAGCAGTTCTACATAGTGGCACTCCCAATCTGTCCACCAAGATTCATCCGAATCCATCCACAACTTTTTGAGAGATCATGCTATATCATTTTTAGTCCCATCTCTCAATGGTGAAGAATCAGTTAAAAATAAATAATTCTCCTATCCAGATCTTGATTCGGATCTTCACTAAAAATTGAATCAGTTCTTCCTAGTGGCACTCCCAATCTGTCCAGCATGTTTCATCTGAATACATCCACAACGTTTAGAGAGATCATGCTATATCGTTTTTAGTCCCATCACTCAATGGTGAAGAATCAGTTAAAAATAAATAATTCTCGTATCCAGATCTTGATTCGAATCTTCACTAAAATTGAATTACTTCTTCCTTGTGGCACTCCCAATCTGTCCACCAAGTTTCATCCGAATCCATCTCAAACTTTTGAGAGATCATGCTATATCATTTTTTGTCCCATCTCTCAATGGTGAAGAATCAGTGAAAAATAAATAATTCTCGTATCCAGATCTTGATTCGGATCTTCACCAAAATTGAATTATTTCTTCCTAGTGGCACTTCCAATCTGATCACCAAGTTTCGTGTGAATCCTTCCGTAACGTTTTGAGATATCGTGCTATATATCGTTTTTGGCCCCTTCTCTCAACGGTGAAGAAAAGTGAAAAAAATTCTTAGATCCGCATTCTGATCTTCACCCAAATTCAGCGGTGTTGTCCTTGGCCGGTCACCTATGCACACAAAAACTTTCAGAACGATCGCTTGAAAAGTGTGGCCAAAAATCGTGTGAAACAAACAAACGGACAACCAAACCCAACAAACCAACATAGTTTGCGAAAAAAAAAATTCGCCAAGTATTTACAATGAATTAGATATGGATACTTGTACACTGTAATAAAAAAGAATAAAAAAATGTTGGACGATTGTAAATATAATTGTTGTTTAACATTTTGAACATCCTTCATATTTCACATAAAAGGAAGATGATTGCACTTTCATCGGGCTTGTAAGTACACGAGTGAACAATGGACAAAGCAAAATGGGACATCGATTTTAACCTGGGATCTCGAGCACCATCGGCCACGGGATGAGATGGGAATGCTAAAAAGCCAAGCTGATATGATCAAACTCAAAATTTTTTAAACAGTGAAACGGGAGAAAATGCCCCAGTAATAATACAACATCAACCGAAACACCATGATGCTCTGAGATCAAATTCCCCTCCAGGTATTCATTGCTAAAGACCATTTTTGAGCCGGTTTCATGCCTCCGGCAGCAACGCAAGGCAGATGTACATGGTCTCTCGCTCGGAGCAGGTGGCCGTATTTTCAGGTCCGAGGCAGCAAATTACACACCGACTGATTTATTAAGCGATCATGGTTTTGTTCCAACCCAAGCCCGGGCGCATCATGGGCCACCGTTTCTCATTCCGCCGCCGAGCTAATCCCACACCAAAGGCCTCGTGTCAGCTGTCGACGCATTTTCCATCTCAAACCATCTCGACGCCCGGCACGGGAGCAACCTTGTACACAATGGTGTTGCCCTTAATTAACAGAAAAGACGTCTGCCTTTTGACGCCTTATCTGTGCGAGCAAGCATGCCAATGCTAATTATCCTTTCCCCAAGCCAAGACAGGGAAAGAGGTGGGAGGGTGAAGTCCTTTATTTTTCTGAAGTGGGACACACGAATCTGCTGCCGATCGAAGAACCTTTGTGCCTTTGTTTCTTCCTCCTCTTTCCAACAAGTGAGTCACAAGAAGGTGCTACAAAGTAAAATGGAGAGGAATAGATTTCTAGGCGATCAACCGTGGGATTAGCTTTGCTCGGAGAAGCGTCCCGGCACTTAGCAAGCTCGGGTTAAAGGGAGAGCAGAAGATTGAGAGGAGATTACGCATTGAGGTTGAAACGTCATGAACCGGCGTTTGCCTGGTTAAGCTTACCTCTATTAACTCGAGCTGTGTGTGGTCGAACAACGGTACCACCAGAAAGTATTGGCCGTTTTAAAATTTCTTAAATTCGGCCCTGGACGCATAAAACATTGCTTATTTAATATAATAATCCTCATGAAATAGAGTCTGCACAAATTCCAAACAATTTAGATCCGTCGAGAAGTTTTGGCATCTCATGAAAAATGTCCATAGTTCCAGTGACAGGTGGAGACCACTTACGGTTGGTTTCACAAGATTGAGGTCGACCACGTCACTCTCAATCATTGCTATGAGAATTGCTGCATGCAGTACCCTCAGGTAGCAAGTTGCACCTGACCAAATACTTGTGCTGTGGACATCTGTCTGAACACCGCTTGAGACAGCGTTGTATGCCTTGCAACACCGGATTTCATGCGTACGACAAATACTGCACATTTTCCTGCACAGATTAACGAGTCCAAACTTCCTTTGAAACTTTCATGCGTTTGAAACTTCGGCTCAAGTCCGGACTAACCCGACTGTGTCAACATAGCTTCTCGTACCGAAGGGTCATGCGGTGTGCGGATTTGCATTTCTTTCTGTCATCAAGTTGTGTTTGACAACAGAATCCAGGTCCTCCCATCCATCCCATTGGGACCATACTCTGTACAGAGCGTTGGTGCTGCCGAAACAGTTTCCTTGGCTATTGGGTACAATCCTGGACGGGTCGCCACTCCGACGCAAGAAACTCAAATGACTCAGTCATCCCAGCAAGCTGGTACTCATTTTGCCGACCTCGGAAGGATGGCAGGCTGAGTCAATCCCCTGGTGAATTAATTCAGCGGGAAACGAGGCTTGAACTCAGGACCCGAGGATCCCAAGCCACCACCCTAACCACTGAGCCAACACCAGGCGTAATCCAGGTCCTCACAAGATGTTTATCACAAAGATCTCCATTCAAAGACTGATTTACTCAATGACGATGTGGCATCCACTTCTACAACATGCTCTGAACGTATCTTGACGATAGGTTGAGGTGAAGTAGACATTGTAATAGTCGGCACTCTCAAAGCAATGCAATTTGCAAGTTGAAACAGAGCGAGAGACTCCATTTTATTCCTCCATCGACTCCACTTCATGGCTTTTAATGTACTGGAGTATTCAATGCAAAGCATTTATCCCTTGAACACTAAATATCCTTAGTCTTCGGAATTTTTGTTTGGTGTTTGTCAAGAAAACCGAAATTATTGTTCATACCTCCACCATCTAAAGTGGACGGAAGTTATGTATTCACCCGTTTGTTTATGAGAAATATCTCAAAACGTTATGAACAGATTAGGACAAAATTTGGTGGACAGATTGAGTGTGTGACAAGGAAGAATTGATTAGATTTTGGTGAAGACCCAGATATGGATCCTGGTATTTTTAAAGGATTTCGCACAATTGAGAGATTGGGCGAAAATCGATATACAGCGTGAAATGTCAAAAAGTTGTGGACGGATTCGGATGAAACATATTGGATGAGATGGGTAGGTGACAAGAACAAGCTGGTTAGATTTCGATTAAAGTCCGGATTCAGATCCGGCCTATCAGTGGGATACAAAACGTAAACTGTTCAGCCTGGCGGAGGGATGCGCTCTACCGAGTGATACTCAGGTCATTATTATTACTATTATTTTTATCGCTGTGAAAACCTCTTCTTATTAGACAGCCTTAATTATCCGAACGTTCTCACAAACCGGCTGGCCAAGCCTGACGTTCGACAAAAATTAGGGCAGGAATTTGGAATTTGGCCAAGGTGCCGACGAAAGCTCACCTACTCTTTAGGAAAGACATTGTGACATCTTTAACATCCACCAGCAATAAATGTCAGTAGACTATGCACACCAATTTAACGTCCATCAGAGGGAAGGCAAACACACTGATGAACGACCCTGACCGTGAAATACTGGGATGACGGTTTATAGCTGGGTTGGGTTTCGAACCTTAGGAGACAATAACTTTGAGGCAAGAAGTGTACACCTACCAGCCCATTATTGCTTATACTATTAGAATAAATATTATTTCGGAATAACATCAATTCTTGTATTCTACTATCATTATTGTTATGCCATTATCATTGGACAGAATTGAATATTTTGTGGATGTAATGATTTTTACTTCCTGCAGGTGTGTGGACCAACGACTCTTAACCAATATACCACCCACATGTAAATATACATGTATACGGCAAATTTTCTTAAACTTTTCCTCAGTCAAGTATAAAACAATGCGAGTGACCATTAAGAATGGGATTATTCGGTGAATAAAGGTCACAAATGTCCAGCAAGTTTCCCTCAACCCCCCTGAGTAAAGGGATTGAGGGCAATATCACACTTCACACTTAAAGGCATGGCTGGGAGAAATGAGAGTGAGAGAGAGAGAGAGACAGAGAGTGAGAGAGAGAGACAGAGAGTGAGAGAGAGAGACAGAGAGTGAGAGAGAGAAAGAGAGTGACAGAGAGACAGAGAGTGACAGAGAGACAGAGAGTGACAGTGAGACAGAGAGTGACAGAGAGAGTGTGAGTGTGAGAGATTGAGAGAGAGAGAGTGAGTGTGTGTGAGAGAGAGAGAGTGAGGGAGAGAGAGTGAGAGAGAGACAGAGAGTGAGAGTGGGAGTGAGAGAGAGTGAGGCAGAGACAGAGACAGAGACAGAGAGAGAGAGTGAGTGTGAGAGAGACAGAGGGAGTGAGTGTGAGAGAGACAGAGAGAGTGAGTGTGAGGGAGCAAGAGAGAGTGAGTGTGGGAGAGAGTGAGTGTGAGAGAGAGAGAGTATGAGGGAGGGAGTGAGTTTGAGAGAGAAAGAGTGAGTGTGAGAGAGAGTGAGTGTGAAAGGGAGTGAGTGTGAAAGGGAGTGAGTGCAAGAGAGAGTGAGTGTGAGAGCGAGTGTGAGAGAGAGAGAGTGACAGAGGGACAGAGAGTGAGAAAGAGAGACAGAGAGAGTGAGAGAGAAAGTGTGAGAGAGTGAGTGTGAGAGAGACAGAGAGTGAGAGAGACAGAGAGTGAGAGAGAGTGAGTGTGAGAGAGACAGAGAGTGAGGGAGTGACAGAGAGAGAGAGGGTGAGTGTGAGAGGGAGAGTGAGTGTGAGAGAGACAGAGAGAGTGAGTCTCAGAGAACGAGAGAGAGTGAGTGTGGGAGAGAGTGCGTGTGGGCGAGAGAGAGTGTGTGAGAGAGAGTTAGTGTGAGGGAGACAGTGAGTGTGAGAGAGAGAGCGAGTGTGAGAGAGAGAGTGGGAGAGAGCCAGTGTGAGAGAGAGAGAGTGAGTGTGAGAGAGATTGAGAGAGTGAGTGAGTGGAGTGAGTGAGTGGAGTGAGAGAGTGAGAGAGTGAGAGTGAGACATAGAGAGAGTGAGAGAGAGAGTGAGTGTGA
>NC_140961.1:84261904-84299884 GCF_056783735.1 Eptatretus burgeri | reverse complement strand
ATTGTATTAACAGGTAATCAATATCTCTCAGTCTCATCCATGGATATTTGTCGTATTTCCTCCATTTCCATGAGTCCAATCTTGGTTAACCATTTTGAAATTTCCACTTTTTCCTCCAACTGCTGAATTGCTTTGGACTGACACAATCTGTGAAGCTTCCGACCTGTATTTCTCCCAATGGCAGCAAAAATCATCACTTTTGGCCTTGGAGATAACAAACTTCACTGAAAATGTCTGAACATTTCATCCGCCACCTGATGGAGTACTGCTCTCCCATCCAGGCTGGTGCTCCTGCCTCCCACCTTTCTTGGCTTCATGCTGTGAAAACCAAAGCATTTAGGATCATTGATATCTCCTGCGGTGAGGCTGAGTCTTTGGGTCTCTCAATCTCTCACCGCAGGCAGGTCGGTGGTCTTTCTGTCTTCTACCATCTCCTCTCCGATCTCGCCGCCCCTGCTCTCTCTGCGATGTGTCCCCCCCCGCCCCCCAATATTTCCGCAGGGCACTCAAGGTCCACCAGCTACCCCCCTTCTGGTAAAACTACCAAAATCACGAATCACTGCTCACCTTCACTCTTTCAGTCCTCTTTTTCCCCACCTTTGGAATAAACTCCCACACCCTCTTCAATCCCATTCTTCCCTCCAGGCCTTCAAAACAGCAGTTTACCACCACCTTTTATCGTCCCCCATCCAAATCCTCGATCTTTTCTACCTCTGTTAATCCACCCCAACCCCACCTCCTTCAAATTCCCTGCTTTCCTCCCTGAAAGTTCCTGTAATGTCCATCTCGTATACCCCGTGTTCCCCGCCCATCCCTCTCCCTTCCACAGATCTAATGTCTCTGTTCCCCACTGTTTTGTTCTTCTCTCTCCTGCCCCTCTTGTCTCCTGCCCCCCCCTCACCTTGTGCATTGTGTGTTAGCTCTCATATGAGCCTCGACAATGTATCCAAAAAAAACCCCAAAAAAACCATCTGATCAAGTGCTTGTGAGAGTCAATATCTCTCTGGCTATTCTCAGAGCTGCCTCAGTGCCAACGAGTCTGCCAGTTCACTCACGCAGACTGGCGGGGACTGCAACAGCCATGTCACTTCAGGAGTGGTCTCTTGTATCTACAGCCCCTGATATTAACTCAGCCTGGGAATTATTCCACAGAAACCTGCTCTCTTTTATCCCATCCCATCTCGTCTTCAGTTACCTGCCCCTTATTCGCACCAATGATCCATTGAATCCTGCGGTGAGGCAGTTACTTTGAAAAAAAAAAACATGCCTTCACTTCATGGACAGAAAACCCAACCGAAGACAATCTCAGATCATTCCCCAAAGCCCCCCAACAAGTGTCCACTCTCATGAGAGCCAAAGTACAATACCTGCCCAACCTCAAGATTGAACCTAAAATTTATCTCCCTCCTCTTAAATCTGGTGGCACTTTGTTAAGTCTGTATCTGGAGTATGCTCCCCATCCCTGCTTTCATCTCTCTCCTCAAATGGCACCACAGCAGACTCTGCTCATGAGAACGCCAAATGCCACAATTCTTTGTTTGCTCCAAAATCCTGTGTCGCAAAACCCCTCATTCTCTGTCCCCACCATAGACAGTCACAACCAACTGCTCAATGCTCTGTATCATTTACACCTGAGAAGGGGAATAAGCTTCTGTCAACCCTCGACTCTGACTCTGCTACTGGACAGCATCAACTCACGTGTTCATAAAAACCGGCTCAACTGCTCTTGCACTTCGTCCCGCTGCCCTTTTCACCCTGAAATTTTGTGCAAGGTTTTCTTATGTCTGCATGGAAATCCACCAACATCACTGCATTACATAAAGGGATGCAAAAACTGATCGCCTTCACTACAGACTTATCAGCTTACTTCTAATTATCAACAAGCATCAGCTTACTTCGAAACATGCTGCTTCTACTCACACAACAATGGATGGAGACCCTCAATGTCAGACTTGAGATCAGGGCCATCTCTCTGGACATATCTCGTGCTTTCGATACAGTCTGGCATTCTGTATTACTCCCTGCCTGTGGCATCAAAGGCCAACTCCACATATGGCTAACTGACTTCCTCAACTCTCAGAGAGATGTGGCTCTCAATGGAATCCTTTCATCTCCTATCTGTCAAGGCTGGAGTGCCCCAAGGCAGTGTTGTGGGCCGTCCTATTTTTTGATCTTCATAAATTCTCTCTCTGACTGGAAAATCCTCTATATATTCACTGATGGCTCCAACCTGTGCCATGACATCCCTTATCATTCAGACACGCAGGCTGCAGCCTCTTTCTCCCTCTTCAGTACTTGTCAAAATCACAAGCTGATCAAACACTTGGATACATATTTCGATCCAGACAAATATCTCTCTCTATATCTATACATCTCCATCGCTCTCTATCCATCCATCCAATCACTTGAGGAAGTTCAGTCATTGAAACTCCTGGGTCTCACTATCAGCCACGATCTTCTTTAGGTAAACCACATTAAAAAGTTTGCCTCCAAAGCCAGTCACCGACTGGGCATCCTCCATCATACAAAGTCCTTCCTCAGCACAGTAGAACCCCTATCTACTGACAAGGCCTTCATCTGCAGCTTGATTGAGGACTGCTCTCCCATCTGGGCTGGCTCCCCTGCCTCATTCACACCTTGTTCAGATTGACACCATGGAAACCAAGACCTTTAAGATTATTGGAATGTCCTGCATTGAAGCAGAGTCCATGGGCTTGCCAATTTCACACTGCAGACAGGTCGGTGGTCTCTGTATTCTACTGCCTCCTTTCTGGTCTTGTACCCTTGTACCCTCTGCACTTTCCATGCATCCAAAACCATGACCTTTCCTTCCTTCGTTCATCTCCCCCCCCCACCACCACCTCCCTCACCACACCCTCCACCTTCCAAATTTACAGTTTTTCCTTCTCGAGAGTTTCCTTCTGTCTCCATCCCATCCACCGAAAGAGTCCTTTCTTGCCCCCCACTTTCCCCATTCCTTCCCACACCCATTGTCTCCTTCCATCTTGTCCTTCAACTCCACTGTTGGTGTCCCTCCCCCCACCCCTCCACTGTTCCGTTTGTCCTGTTACGTCCTGATCCAATCAGTATACTAGCTCTTCCACGAGCTTTGACTGTATAAAAAAGCCTAAATCAGAGCACTACTCAAACGCTGGTTAATGCTCTCATAAGGTCAATTCTTTACTGAGTGCAACTCAATGCGACAGGATTTCCTGCACCTTCTCTCAAACCCTTACAACTCGCTCACTCAGAATATGGCAGCTTGGCTCATAGTACAGGATTGTAAATATGATCGCATCACTCCAATCCTCATCAAAAACAAAACACTTCAAACAAATTGGTCCCCACGTCCATTTCACCTAATTACTCTACACCAAGAGGGCTGTGATCAAAAAACCTGAATCTCCTGTTTGGTCTTTGCTCGAAGAGGAAAAAACGGCACACATAAATAACATCTTCATTTATGCACAACCGTCGAAGTCCTTCCCTTTAAAAATTCGCACAGTACATTAAAATTAAGGCAGAAATTTTAAACCACCTGCATAAGAAGTTGATTAATGCCATCAAGGCAGAAATGTGTCCAAAACTGAAGTCTTCAAATTCCAAGAGGTTGATAATTTAATCAGAGATTCTCTTCTCTCTTCTCATTTGTAAAATCGTCCATTCCAGTAAGCATTCGTCTCTCTGCAGGATTTCAAGATGAGACAAGTGCAGGACAAATTGTGCAGATACAACGTTCCATGGTTTGACAAAAAAAATGATGGTCCAGACTTTCTGGACACAGAAGGTCAGCAGCAATTAAAGTATGGGGATAGGATTACCAATTCACAAATTCACAAGGCTTGGCCTCGCCGAGGTCTGATAGAGACACTCAGATGCACCATAAGAACATCTCCCTTTTGTCTTGAGAAAAGTCAATGGAGGTGGGATGGACGGCCTCGGGCCTCCTGGTCAGGCGTAAAGCTGACACAGAAAGGCAGGACCTGGTGTTCATGCCCACACAAAGGCCATGGATGGCGAGGCTCCATTTCTCGCAATTAGGGCAACAATGGGACACTGGAGACAGAAGGCAAGACTGTCCAACCTCTGACATTCTGAGGAAGCGCAGACGTGACCTCTGCTCTTGGTGCTTGGAAACCGATCATCGTCCCCCTTTCACTCTATCCACAATTTCGTACTCTTATAAGAACCCCTCCCTCGTCCACGTCCTTCTCCTCTCGATTCAAGTAGACTGCAGCACCAGGAGACCAACTATATATATATATATATATATATATATATATATATATTTATGTGTGTATATATATATATGTATGTATGTATGTATGTATGTATGTATGTATGTATGTATATATATATATATATATATATATATATATATATATATATATATATATATATATATATATATATATATATATATATATATATATATATATATATATATATATATATATATATATATATATATATATATAGTTTTTCACTGCTCTTTTCTAAACTGATTACAAGTCTTACATATTGATAACATTGTTGTTTTTGTTCATATATTTGACCAATGACATCCTTTAGATTCCCAAACAACTATTTGGCTTTAAGCGTTATGGTCAATTTAAGTTCACATAGCCCATTCAGTCTGGGCTGCCAGGATAGTTCATAGGTAGAGAACTCGTCCGATTCTCGAACCAACCATAAACGGTCATCGTGTTGCCGTGGAGGCAGGATGATGCATCAGGAGATACACAGTCTTTCAGAGGGTACATCAAGCCAGCTGTCAGATATGTTAACTCTTGCTTGTTGTTAAACACCCCCATCGTACATATCAAAGAGTATGTTGTCATCTTATCGAGATTCCAAATCACTGACTTGGCGTAAGACAGTAAGTCAATGGCAAACCACTGTGTCCCCTGCCTTGAGATGACTTCAAGAGTACCAATGTTCCCGAGAGTGCGGTCATTGGCCGCAAGGATTTATTAACTATCGGATGGCTGTCAAGGCTCTTTTGTGGCTGGCATTGCATCTATTGTGTAAGATCTCAGCTGAGTAAAAATTTAGGGCCAGTTTTACGGCCACACTCCTCACCACAAAATAATACGAGCTAGATCATTGCTGGCAATTCCAAAATTTAGAATTCATGCATGCTGGCCTTTCTTCCCATCCCTTAATAAATGCACTACTTGTAGTAATGGTGTGTTTCTTTTTGCCTTTGTACACTAACTGCTATGCCTGTTCAAGCAAGCCCATAGAAGCCCACAGCTGCAATGTTTTATGGGCCATTGATATCCATTTGAGCGAGGACTCGTGCTCGCCGGGCAAGGAAAACCCAAGCAGAGTTCTCTCTCTCCCCAACACAAACATTTATAATCAGACAATTTTTGATCATCTAATCAGGGTAAACATTTCACAAATGGACAGATCTTTAGTCGACAAGCAGGGATACTGTAGTTACATCATGAAACGGCTGTTCCAGTAGCTTCAGATAGATATAGGTAAATGTATAGACGCAGATTTTGAAACTCAGCTAACAGGGGCAAATTGAATTGAAGTAGTCTACAGGGCATGTGTAAAGGAGGCGAGGTATGCGAGGATAGTACTATTAACAAAACGCTTTGTCGAGGCATGCCGGGCTGCCATGTTAACAAAACCTATTGTTTAAATCACACGCCGAACAGCGAGTTTTACGCATTTTGGCATCAAGGATTTACACTTGTCAACACCCACTGGCAAACGCCCTGTTTTATGGTCCACAAAGCGGCCTCTTATAATCATCACTTGCTTCGGGGAGGCGTTCATAGCCACGACCCCCATTGTTCAGTCCACGTGTACCTGCTCCTCGCGAGTTCGCATCTGTTCACCACTTGGCATGGCTTGGAAGTTGCCCGTTTTCCCAGTAGGTTAAAATCGTTTTCTTTTGATCTCGTCAATTTATTTGCAACTATGATTACTTGGTCAGACTTCATTTTAGGGCACATCCTCGATTGGAACGGAGTATCACTAATCAAACGAGACTTGGTGGTGTCATGGCTGGAGTGGCAACTCTGAGTCGGTCTTGGAAGTCGTTGGTTCGAATCTCGTTCGAGTCATAACAAAGACTAAAAATGAGACTTGTTGCTTCCTTGCTTGATGCTTAGCATTTGAGAAGATAGAGCACGGACAAACAACGTAGGAAAGGCAATGGCAAAACAATTAGTTTAACGGACGATGTGGGATGTTTAACGTCCACCCACTGATGCTGGCAGATGGAACGACCAGTTGAACGTCCATCTGAGGAACGGCACACACATTGACGAATCACCAGGATGACAGTTTATAGCTGGGTCGGGATTCAAACCCAGGCGAGACAGCTTCGGGGCGAGTGTGGAAACCTCTCGGTCATCCGGGTAGCCCCAGCTATAGACATGAGACAAATCGATACCGATACGGGTCCTCAGCATGAGCCACGTTCTCAGAGGGGAACCTAGGTTCCCAGCACAGGCAAGATGAGCCATGTTCTTGATGGGAATGTAAAACTGGCGAACTCAAAATGTCACAATTGATACTAGCAGGAAGCTGAATGTAGCTGGCACAGAGAACTCCCTTCAAATGCAACTGTAAAATTACACTAAATGTGATGCAGACAATTTGTATCGAAATAAAATTGCTTCATATTTGTGAATACAGCACATTTAATGTGGGCAAAGACATACAATGTGATTAATGGACCATCTGCAGTTGTAAAAATGACCACCCTCCCCTAATATGCACCCCACAACTTCCTTCCTGTTTTCAACACAGTCTTCAAATCTCCCTTTTCTCCAATATTTTATTTCCTTTCATTATTCTTTAAAAAAAAAATTTTTACAACACAATCTCCCACTTTTGTAACAAGTAAGGCCTGCAAGGTTGAGAGCAAATCGCAGAGAGGATCAAAATAAACGGATAACCAAACGAGCATTACGAGCGAACATTCAAGCCACAAACGGGGATCAGTAAGTGGTCAAACTCCTTGATCTGAGCAAAAGGAGTTTTGGCCCACATTTGATGCTGGATAAAGAAAGATGTCATGTCAGTATTTTGTTGCAAATATTTAATGATGTACATTAAGCCAACAGATGACAGACAGTCCTGGCATCCAACAGTACAAAGTCCTAACAAGTTACCAACTCACCTCATCAAATAGCAAGGGCGCCATCTGGTGAAATTTGGGGGTTAGATAGCTCAGTTGAATTCCTGTCCCAGCTGGTTCATCTGGATTTGATCCATGATGTAGTCGTTCTCATAAAAAAGCATGTATTGCCATTGGGTGAAAGCTATAGGGATGACAGGATAGCTTAATGATGGAATGCACGCTTGCCTCTGAGCCGTCTTGTCTGGGTTAGATTCTTGATGCATTGATAAACTGTCAACCGAGTGTTTCGCAGGCAGGGTGATACATCTGTGCGTGCCATCCCTCAGATGGATAAAACTAGGTGTCCAGTCTGCCAGCATGAGTTGGAGATTCGAGCACACGGTGTCCTTCGCAAAGTTGAGCACACTGCACAAATAACAAATTCCTGCTCTAACCTCCAGGAGCATTGCGTCAGTCATGGTTTCAAACTATTTGAGAAAACTTAGATGAATATGCATATGTTCCATCCATCCAGCCATTCATTGGGACCATACTCTGTGCAGAGCGTTGGTGCTGCCTTAGCAGTCTCCTTGGCTATTGGGCACAATCCTGGACGGGTCGCCACTCCGACACAGGATACCAGCATGCTGGTACTCATTTTGCCGTCCTTGGAAGGATGACAGGCAGAGTCAACCCCACCTCGTATTAATTCAACAACCGAGGGGGATTTGAACTCAGGATCCTCTGATCCCAAGCCCGAATCATTAAGGCAACACAACATCAAATGAGGGTCCAAGGAGGTTTGCGGATAGTTTGCGGGGGTCTGGGAGGGGGGAGTTGAGTGACTGTTGTTCCTGATGCAGGTGAGCCTCAGGAGTCCTGGTCCCTTTTTTTTTGGTGTGTAATTGGTGATGTAATGAACCAAGTGTTGGATTACATTTTTTGTTTAACAACTTCTACCCTTAGACAAAACGACCGAAGACCTGCTTTAAGTGCCAGGGGTTCAACATGCTGTGGTGGGAAAATGTTTGCAAAAAAAGTAAACATCTTAGCCTTGCTACAACACAGGAATTGCTTCATCAAATGTGGTCCAATCCTTCAAGTAAGAGGAATTTCAAGTCACTACAAAAACAGAGGCAGTGCAAAGATAATGGACATGAATATTTGAGCTCAAAAGTGAAAGTCTATGTGGATAATCTTTCCTTATCTCGATTCAAGGGCAAAAAAAATAAAAAAGACGGGATGTCCTGTGTCAAATTATGCTTTAGTTGACACGAGCAAGGTATCCGTGCCAGCACGGGATTCTAAACGGGGTAGGGATGGAAGCGACAAAAACAAAATGGCGTGTTCCATCATCTCACCAGTAAGCTGGGAGCAACAACTCACATTTATTGCCACATCTGATCCAATTTAAATGCTCTAATGGCGGCGAGGTGCTCCATTTGAAACCGTTTGTTCAATATATAAGTAGCTTTTTGATGTCAACTGTCCATAATAAAAAAAATCTATTGGTGTCAAAGCCAGTGACCCATTGCAAATTAATATTCATTAGGATTCTCTGAAAATATTTGGAAAAAAAATGAAATAAAAAGCCACTCATTGCACATTTCAACTACTTCAATGATGGTCAACTGATTTTTATTTTGTCCTGAACATTGCGAGGTCACCAATCACACGATCAGACTCGGTCGCGTTGTGCTGCGAGTATCCGCTTAGAGTTTAGTAGTTGGCAGTTTGATTCCGCCCTGGTCGCGAGTCATAACCAAGAAAAAAAAACAGTACATGCTGCTTCCTCCCTCGAGGTTCAGCACTTAGAGGATATAGCATGGAAAAACCCGATGGATTAGCATTCCATTGGGGGTCGGCATTTCTCCATACAATGCTCCGCTGACAGCAGAGAGAAAAGCATCGCCTCCGATTGTTGACACCCAGTGTTCCAGGAAGGTGCTTCGATATAACTAATAAAAGTGACACTACCATCAACCAGACTCCGTGGCGTCATGGTTGGAGCGGCCTCACCGAGTTTGGGTTGTCGGCGGTTCAAACCCTGGCTGAGACATGCCAGAAAAATAAAAAAAATGGTACGTCCTGCTTCCTTGCTTGATGCTCTGGATTTTAAAAACAGAGCAAAAACAAACATCCGGAGGGTGGCAACAATCACAACTGAGATGTATGACCTATTCTGCACCATTTGCTGGTATTGCTGTTACTGACTCGAGAGAAGGAAGGATGAAGAGTAGCGCGGAAGAGGAAGAGAGTCACAAGTACAGCACAATCGCATGTGCGGAACAGCGTACAGCAGGGCACGAGATAATTCGTCACGTGTTGAAGATAAAATGGAGACAAAGACGGATTGGGGGAAGGGGGGAAGAAAGAAAGAGAGAAAAAAAGAAAGAAGCAATAATGAGGAAGGTTTGAGTGCTACCACTGTCAAACAGAAGTTAATCTAATGATTGGATGTGAGGCGGGTCGGTGAGCAAGAAACGAGATTTTGGAGAAACTAAGACAGTCAAACCTCGATGCTCTTTCAATCTTTCTTGAGTTATACTAATACATACAAGTATTTCTTGTTTTCACCCACCACGGAATCATCGTAAAGTGAGTAATAATCATCTCAGTTTGATTATGTTCGAACGGCAGATGATTGTCTTTTTATAATGGTGATAAAACACATAATTTAACCATTTAATTCCATTACGATTTGTACTGTTCAACTACCTTTGTGACTTTGCACGCACATTAAGGATGTATTCGTTTACTTGTGTCTGCAGTTACCATTGTATTAAAGAGAGCAGTCAAAAACCTCCTGTGCCTTTACCTGTTCGTGACAATCTTTGGATGACGCGTTGAAACTTACTGGTGGAATTGATGCTCCGTGTTAAGTGAATGCTGCGCGTTAACTGATGCCAGTACAGTAATTTACTCTCAGTGGAAACCAGAGATTGACTTTAATTGGATCCGGTGGTGACAAAAGAAAAGACTTCAACGTCAAGCACACTATGTCAGCCCGACCCGACGGTGGTTCCGTGCACACATTGGCCCGACCTGACGGTCACCACACATACACTACGTCTGCCTGCCCAGACGGTCGCCCTGCGCATGCTACATCAGCCCAAACCAACGGTGACTCCACGTACGCTACCTCAGTCAGACCAGATGGTGGCCTAATGCACACCATCTCGGCCAGACTCAATCTACAGACCAGATCAAACACCTCTTGACGATCAGGATACTCGGCGGGGAGCCACAAGTCCTCAAGATCGGCTTGGACGTCTCGATATTCAGTGAGCCACCAGTCCTCAAGATCTTCAAAATCTTCTTCTTCACTTTTCAATGCCTGGGCCCAGGCTCAAGCCTCCACCACTGCCGCTGCTCAGAATGCAGTTTATGATGAGATTAATCACCAAATACAAGGCGGAATGGATAGTGAAACAAGCAGCAATAGAAGCGAACTTGTGGATACTCCGAGCCCAGCGAACAGCAGCTATGGTAAAAGCACGCTCCGCCACATTTCGGAAGGCCAAAGAAGAAGAAAGGTTGGGTGTTCTCCAGACCTCACCCCCCAACAGTCTGCCAATGATCATGCATCAGTTTTGCCACATGACCTAAGTTTCCCAATCTTCACCGTCCTGCCAACTCCAAATCTCGGCACTACCCTTTGAGCCAGCAAAAGAGCATCAGACAACAACCCCGACTCGTATGAACGATATACTCATACAGACACCCTCATTTTTCCTCACATTGCCTGACAAGTATCAAATTGAACCAGGGAATTCTCCGGTTGACATAACCAGAAAGATCACCGACACCCTTGCCCGCCAGCATCAGACAACACATGAGCCAGACATCTACGATGGCGACCCGATGACGTTTCAACCCTAGTGCTGTTCCTTCCAGATCATGGCCAACCAGGCTCATAAGCCCACGACACAAAAACTCATCTTCCTTGTGAAATACACCGAAGGTGAAGCAAGACAGCTTGTCGACAGATTTTGACACCGCTATGTTTCTGATCCCGAGGTTGCTTACCAAGAAGCTTGGAAGGAGCTCAAATAGAGGTTCAGAAATACAAGGATCACCACTCAACTGATTGAGAAACTCACTAATTTCCTGAAGTTCATGGCAGAAGGAAACTACAAGCTTCTGGAACTTGTGAATCTCTTTATCACGGATAGCGTTGCGCAGATGGGCGAGTTACCTGGCCTCAACGTCCTCAACTATGCATACAACCTTCACCCAATCCTTGAAAAGCTGCCTATCCATGTTCACAGTGGCTGGAGGGAGCACACCTCAAAATATAAAATGACATATGGCAGCTACCCACCATTCACCATGCTCACCAAATTCTAGAGAGAAGTCATACTCCACAATGATCCCAGGTTGTTCCCATATTGTCAACAGAATTGTCGGACAACAGAAAAAGGGAGAACATCAAGAATTTTAAACTCTTCTCCCCCTTTGCATGCCTTGGCAACATCGACATCAAAAAATCTTAAACTGTGACCATCATCGACAAGATACTGCCAGTTTCATGACAAGCCGGGTCATCATCTGTCTGAATGCATCTCGTTCAGCAGAAAACCCATCCGAGAAAGAAGGGACTTCTGAAAAAAACCCAAAGGTCTCTGCTTCAAGTGTGGTGATGACCAGATTTAAGGATTGCAAGGACTCTAGGAAATGGGGGGGGGGGGGGGTTCTGAGCCACCTTGTGTTTAGAGGGCCCCAGAGCTCTGGGAATGCTCCGAGACCCATACTTTTTGAGATGAATATAGTCATCTTGAGATAATAGAGGTCTGACTTGAACCACCAATATTTCCATTTTGACATTGGTATTTTTCTTAGTATTCACAGGTGTCTTGCAACAAGAGGTCTGACTGACTTGTACTTCCGAAACATTCAATTTGAGCAATCTGAGTTAGTAATGCAAAGCAGCGGCAATGAAAGACACGAGGCGTTACATTGCTATGAAATTCAATCTCGTGGCCCAATTCATAGTGAAACTAAAGAAACTCGAGACAGCCAAGACAATGCTTCGCTTTTGCAAAGCAAAAAAGGAGCTCAAAGCCATCCATTTGAGGTATATCTTGCGCACCAGTCATCTGCATTTTCAAGCCGCCACCGGAGAAAGAGGATGTGTAGTCATTCAAGCTGAGTTCCATCAAATTATTGCCTCCGAAAACTTTATCGGCGAACTGGACAATCTTGTCCGGCGAGTTCGGACTTAGCGACCACCGCCAACTGGAAGGGGCCGTGCTCCTCGACCAATACACCAGGCATGACCGATTGTGTCACTATGATCGTCAAGCACTCCATCGCGACTGTCGGAAGGAAGTACAACATTTGTTTGGACTGTTGCGTTGAGATGTCAGTTAACGCCGATACTTCAGAGCTGACCTGCGCCAAGTGTGGAAAGGTCCAAGAGTTGATAGTTCAACAGTTATACTACCAGGAGGGGCAGAATGTCAAATCGGGATTGATCAATCCAAATCACCACTTTCAGTTCTGGATGGACCGCATCTTAGCCCAAGATCTGGAGGAGGAGCTCAGAGATAAAGGTGACCCCGATAATACTTATGGAGAAAAACTCCTGGAGCAACTCCGGGAAATAATTCGACACGACGAGAAAAACCATCGCCTACTCACAGTTGATGACATCCGAGCAATGCTGAAAGAAATTGGGCGAACGGATTTGAATAAAAACTCCCCTCTTGTAATGCGGTCTCATGGGTATTGCCCACCCCCCCTCCCCTCACAACCCCCTCTGCAGCTTCCTGAATTGATCTGCCAACAGGCAAAAAATCTTCATGGAAGCCATCAAAATTTGGGACCAGGTCCAACCCACCAGGCAGATGAACCGCCATTATTACCCTTACTTCATATTCAAGATCCTTGATGCAGTTTTTCCTGAAGATACTGACCCATCAGCAGTAGAAGTGAAGGAGCTCCAGCAGGTCCTCAACTACATACACATGCAGGGACAGGCTACCCTTGAAAAATGTGACAGGGAGTTGGATAAAATTTGTTTGGCGCTTCCTGAGATAGAGTGGACTGCCACCAGCCAGGTAAAGGCCCAGCGACACCTGGCAAAGGCCCAGCGGCACCGGCCACTCTAATTCTCGTGGCCGTTGAAGGCGGCGACTGGATCATACTCCGTCACAAAGTTTATTTTCTGTAATTCTTGGGCATAAAAAAATCCCAAGATTTCTTCGCCATACAGATCATATAATTCACAAGTCCAGGGTAGTGTCGAGCACATCAACAATTTTAAATAACTCATTAGTCCATCTCTTAGTATACCCTTTCTCAAAATGTGATTTCCATCGGTGTATTAGTACGATATCGCCAACGCTAAACTTTGGTTTCCTCAGATTCATTTCTTGTTCATATTTTAATTTTGCGAATGTTTCCAAGTCTGAGGGTTTCGATTTTGTTTGAGTGAACTGGATGATTGAAAGCATCAACATCTTGTATGATAGAAACCCATTTCTTATGGCCGAGGTGAGTAAACTTTTTGTACAATCTCTCCTTCAAAGTGCAATTAAAACGCTCAATGACAACATCCTTTCTTTCATCAACGGTACTGTACAATGTAATACCTTCAGAAAATCCATAAATATTCTATTATAGAACTCTGTTCCCTCATCAATCCGTTATTTATTTGGCTTCCTTTAACTAAATATCCCATTGAAGGGTAACATGAGTACTTCCCATTTTGTTTTTTTTACATTGGAACAACCCACACATATAGACTCCTCAAATTAATAACGGTAAAAGCATACTTATATACCTTATCATTATCAAGTTCAATCAAGTCAGCAAACCAAATGTAATCAACCTCCTGAGAATACACCTTCCTTCTTTTAAACTTTATAATCATCGGTTTATGCGATTCATCGGCCAATTGCTCTTCAGGCTGAATGGCATCAATTTTTTTTGCTCCGCCAAAGTGGAAACACCAAGTCCTAGTCTTAATTTAGCACATCTTCTTCACGATAAATGTATCAACTTTCTCTCTCAACGTTGGATTTCGTATCAAAGATAAATCGTACAACATTTCTCTATCGGCTTTGTGTTTCTCATTTAAATAAGTGCTATCCCCAAAATCAATATTGTGTTTCATCCACACTTCACCAACCATATTTTTGGGTCTGCTCCAAGGTTTAGGATTGTCAACTTCGTCTTATATAGGTTTTTGCCAGGACCACAGAACGAATACCCCTTGTCAATGCAGATCTCTGGGTATCCCAGTCATTGTAAGTTTACTTCCTGATGGCAATTGTTGTACATCTCCTCAACTTTTCTGCTTAGAAATGAATTGACTCTTTATAGTTCCACACAATGTACAAATCCCTTTCTGTATAACTCTATTATTTTTACTTTTTGGAATAGAGATATCTCTAATCTCCGTTTTCTTTCTGCACTTGGCACAATGAATCATTCTATTTTAACTCATGCAGATTATAAGAAACTTTTTCGCTTTCAACATAAACATTTGGATCTTCACTTTGCAAAAGCGGATAAAACAAAGTAGTGTCTTCATACTTTCCTCCATAAAGGATTACTATACCAAGTACTTAAAGAATAATTTTAGATATTTTTCTCTCATTTTTTAGGATTAAGATGAACTAATGTCAAAGTCATATCTACATCTTCTCAATCAGCTATATGCTATAACCTCCAACTTTTTAGCAAACTCTTCTCTCAGCTTTCCTAATCAAAATGTGTTCAATCCTTCACTTAAATCACTCATTTTAATTGCTCTCTCCACCTTTGAACGTTCTTGGTCCTAATTTGTTTAAACTTTGAAAAAGTTCTTCATGACTCAATGTTTCAAAATGTTCCTTTTCTTCTATCTCATCCCCAACCCCATCCTCATCAACATCCCTTTTAACCTTTGAACCATCTCCCCATAGAATATCATACATATAATCATCAGGATTTGGCAATATTCCAACATCTGTAAATATTTTCTTTAGAATGGGGAACCAGGAACATTTATTCACTGTTTCTACAAGAGCTCTTTATTTTGCAAATTTCAATACCTTTTGTTTATTTAATATTCTCATTAAATCCATATTTGTAGGTTGAGCAATATCAGTGTAAAACCACCTACTTATTGAGAATGTTCCATTTTTATGTTGTAAATTATATTTCTTAAAATATTGAATGCCCTTTTTCTCGCAAGTATCCTTGGATACAAAAATGGTAATTTTCTTGCAGAGTTCCCTCGCGTCCTGACATGCATTATATGTATTTTATTCTTTGGATAAATATGAAATATCAAGATGAAAACACACAACACCACCCCATCTTCCCATCATCATACTGGTTTGAAAACCCTTACTTATTACATGCAACTCTGTTTTCTCCTGAATTCATAATATAAACCATAGCGAGGCTTTCATAGCTTCTGTTCTGATCAAATTATTTTATTCGTTGTTTGGTAATTGTGCTTCCACAAATCTCATTGCTTCTGAAGAGCGGATAATAGCCTTCCTTGCGAGAATGTTTCAATTGTTCAAGGTCTTGTAGGTTTATTGAAAATGACCAATTGTCCCCTAAAATCAGGCATATCGTATACCCAAGGAGCTACTCTCATTTGGACGACATACCCTTGCTTTAAAAATTCTATTTTTATTGGAACGTTGAAGTACTCGGCGTTGATGTTGCTATTTCTGTATTTTTTGAAGAATTAGCCGTTTTGCTTATGGCGAGGTGTTGTGCCAAATCATTTAATCTCACCAAGTAATTAGCATCTGTATGACTCAGATAATTGGTTAATTTATAAGAATTCCCCGTATTGATATTTTGCGAAATACGATATTTCTGGCGTTCTGCCTGTGCCTTTGTGTATAATTGGACAAATCAATATCCAACTCTTGCAACACACCAAACGTAGATCCATCCTTTCCAACATATGTCATCTTTATATTCATAGCAGATTTAAAATGGCACCATAAAATCCCCGTTGTTGAGATGAAACAGCACAAATGAGCATAATTGTCCGTGACATTTCGAATCGATGGCTTGTGTTTGAAACGTCGGATAAAACACCTTCCCTTAAAAATTTTACAACTTCAATAGGTGGTGGAACACCATTACTGTCAAAGTAATATTTAGCAGCCTTATCATTAAAAGCACATACCCAATGAGTACCATTTCCACTACCATCTTCTACATTCATAATAACATTCTTGGTATCTTTGGGCAAACTTAATAATTTGTCTCCAATGCAGATTACTACATCAATTTTCTCCCTTATCGAATATTTCTTCAACATAGGTTTTGTTATTTTTATTCATAGCCAACCAGTGTCATATTGTTGTGAGCTGGGGTTCAGTGGCGAGGACGACCGCTAGATGGAGCAGTTGGGCCGTCTCCCACCGAACACCGGAATTGGAAGGTCATCACCCCGGATAACTCAGGAATCGACGGGTCGCTTAAAGCAATGGTTCTCAACCTGGGGGTCACGACATTGTTTTCGGGGGTCACAGGAAGGTTGTCAAAACAAATAAACAAACAAATATATCATAAAGAAATTCATAAATTTTTTTGAAAATGATTTTTCAATTAGATCTCCCATACCAATGTTATAATGGAGTCATTATGAAACAGATTTGAGCAACAAGTGAAATGTGTGAGTGTGAGTGTGTGAGAGAGAAGCATAGTGGCGGGTGCTGAAAGTCAATGTTAGCGCTAGCTATCTACTGCAAGGTGGCTGAATATGGATCGGTGGCTTGTCAAAAAACGTCTGCCAGCTCAAGATGCGGACCAAGACGACACATGTGAAGGTGGGCCAACTGTTACAAGTTCAACTGAAAAACGTAAGGTGCCGGCGGCAGATTTGGCCTCCAACAAGTGTCGGAAATATCAGACCGACTTTCTGCAATACGGATTCACATGCCTAGCCAAAAATGAAGTGGAATATCCATAGTGTGTTCTGCATTCAGAAGTGTTTGCTCACGAAAGCTTGAAACCAGTGAAATTGAAGAGACATTTACAAAACAAACACCCATCCTACATTGACAAACCATTCGATTTTTTTCGTCGTAAGGAGGGAGAACTACAGAGCCAAAAGACGACTGTACGTGAGCACTCTACAATCCCTGTCAAAGCCCTGTTGGCTTCATATGAAGTGGCATACCTGGTTGCTCAATCCAAAAAGCCCCATACTATTGCAGAGAGCCTGATCCACCCATCAGCGATTGCAATGACCAGAGCTATGCATGGTGAAAAAATAGCTAGCACACTTGAGACTATTCCACTGTCTAATAACACAATGGTGCGGTGCATTGGTGAAATGGCCAACGACATTGAAGAGCAGCTCATTGACCGAGTGAAGAAAAGTGGAAGATTTTCCCTCCGAATTGACGAAACAACGGATGTTTCCACTGATGCACAGTTACTTGTTTTTGCAAGGTACAGCTACGAGGGGAAAATGTACGAGGATATGTTGTTTTGCTCGACAATTGAAGGAACTTGCACTGGTCGTGAAATTTTTAACAAACTGGACAGTAAAATGTGCGAGGAGGGGCTAAGTTAGGAAAATTGCATCTCTGTGTGTACAGATGGAGCTGGTGCCATGCAGGGGACAAGAAGGGGACTGAAAGCTAAAGTTTTGGAAGTGGTGCCGCATGTCAAATTCACTCATTGCATTATTCACAGAGAGGCCCTCGCCAGCAAGAACCTCGAGCCACAACTCCGCAATGTTCTCCAAACAGCAATTAAAGTGGTGAACTTCATCAAATCCTGTCCGGTGAATACCAGACTGTTTGCCACACTCTGCCAGGAAATGTGTTCGGAACACGAATCTCGACTATTTCACACAGAGGTCAAATGACTATCACGGGGGAAAGTTGTAACCAGATTGTTTGAACTGCGTGAGGAGGTTCGCATTTTCCTCTCAGATTGCGGCTCCCCCCTCGCTGACTACCTGACCGACCCCACATGGGTTACTGGCCTTGCATATCTGGCAGGCATATTTGATAAACTGAACAGTCTAAACTTGTCTCTCCAAGGCCCAAACACCAATGTCCTCACGCTTTCTGACAAGGTTACAGTGTTTACTAAGAAGCTTGAGCAGTGGGCAGCACGAGTCGAAGACAGCAGTGTGGAAATGTTCCCAGAGCTCGAGGACTTCATGGACAAATTTGACATAAGCATCCAAACAATAAAAGGACTTATTGCTACTCACCTCAGAAGCCTGCTTGGCCACTTCAATAGGTACTTCCCAAAAGACGACACCCCAGAGAGAAACGACTGGATACGCCAGCCTTTCATCACCTCATCTGCCCGACACCTGTCATCGGAGCTTGAGGATGCGCTCTTCGACCTCTCCTCTGACCGCACATTAAAGATCGCTTTTTCCTCATCCACCCTCGTGAAATTCTGGCTGTCAGTGGCCGCAGAATACCCAGGACTATCAAAGGCTGCAATTGATATACTTATTCCATTTGGATCTACATACCTTTGTGAGAAGACCTTTTCCTCATTGACATTTATCAAGAACAAATACAGATCACAGCTCATTAGAGTTGAGGATGATCTTCGTGTTGCAGTCTCCAGCTTAAAACCAAGAATACAGCTGCTTTGTTCAAAGAAACAGGCCCAGCCATCCCACTAAAATGAGTAAGTGAATACTATCTGACAATACAAGCCTGTGCCTTTACAGATGTAACTGTTAAAAAAAAGAATTATTGTGTGTTATTGTGTTCAATTATTGTGAGGCAGTATTATCTGAATTATTGTGTTCAATTATTTTGAGTCAGTATTATATGAATTATTGTGTTCAATTATTCTAAGTCAGTATTATCTGAATTATTGTGTTCAATCTGAAAAAAAATGAAACTGAAAACCCATTGAGAATCGTTGTTAGAAAGGGGAAAATGCAAAATGAGATGAATGATAATAGGCTACAAGCCTACAACTGGCATAACTGTTATAAGAACTGTGAATGAACTGAGAATAATAAGCCTGTAGGGACACTGAGAGGTATTTGCACTGTGCTTAAAGCTGTTTTGCAGGCCCAGCTATATGAGAATGAATGATAATAGCCTATTGCCATCAGCTTGTAAAGCAGTCCTGTTGCATCCTTCACAATGAGTTGTGCTGTCAGATTTTGAATAAAATTTAAAACTGTACTTAAAGCCAAATTGATTTAGTTTTTTGAATATTTTTGGTCAGTAATGCAAGGTTTGTGTACGTCTGGTAGCTGTCATGTGCGATAGTAACCTCTGTCTGCAGCAGAGGGTCGCTCAATCTTCCAGTCTGTGTCCCATGCATAAATAGGCTACATACCGCTCTTTGCAATTACAGAAGCCTTTTTTTATGAATGTGGCTGGCTGTTTTTACTGTGTTATACATCAGAGTGTAAATAATTAATTTGTGATGCCAGTTTAGTTTAGTTTAGTTCTGTTTAGTTTTAACAGCTGGCAGTACCTAGGCGTTGGCCAATGTGCTCCAGGCAATGTGGATTTTTTTATGCGCTCCGTGACGTCACTGCAGTGTGTTTCAAGTGTGAGTCGGGAGGGGGGTCGCGGCTCAAAAAGGTTGAGAATCACTGGCTTAAAGGACCGTGGTCGCCAATATTTCGACGGCGTGAGGTAGGGTCCACGTGTTCAATTCACCTAAGTACCCACGCCGTCTAACTTCCGGGGAAGCCACACCCTCGGCCGACTTTGTCCGAACCGAGTTGCTGTCACCGACTCGGATCCGGCGAAACCGGGCGGAAGTTACCAAAGCCGTGCCGGGCCAAATAACTTGCAGCACAGACAGACGGCCTCACTATTTCTCAAGCCTGCACCGTGCTGGGTCAATGGTAGAAACGACAGGCAATGAGTTGGAACATTTTACATGTGATTTATTTTACAATAAGGAGGGAGACACAGAGCAGAGTTATCACGAATAAAATGCAATATACAATGAGCAATCAACACTTATATAATTTCTACTTATAGGACAACACCAAGCTGTTAGACACGAACACACACCAAAAGAAAATGGACCCGGTGGTCTTTATTTCGACTCTCGTCGCCAAGGGGATAGACAGGCTGGAGATCAGAGCTTGGTCGGTACCTGGCCGCCTCGTGCGATTTGGCCCGTCACTGCAGGTGTGAAACTCGAGGTCGTCGGCGGGCCCAGACACGGTATAGTGGGGTCCAGGCGGAGGCGAGGGTCGCTCCTCATAGAGGGCCAGCCGAGATTCCTGGCTCAGACTCGAGGTTATTGCTCGACAAAAGGAGAGATGGAAGTCAACGGCTGTGGAACAGTCAGAGGACCAACTTGAGACACGGCAGCGACGACCACCGACGCATACCGAGAGCAATGGCGACCCCTTTTTCCTCTCCGACAATTCCAACCCAACTCCAGCGAGCACTCAGGGAATGGCGACCCCTTTCTTCTCCGACAATTCAAACCCAACTCCAGAAAACACTCAGGGGAGCCCAGCGATTCTTATCCCTCCCCTGGCCGGGGTGGGGTGATCGGTCCTCTGAGGTAATCTTTCCCATGATTGGACAGGGTTTTGTGGGGTGATGTGCTGGCCATCCGTGATTGGACAGGGGGGAACCCCCTCCTTTCCTGGGCAGAGTCGGTGTTCTGAGGTGAGGAAACCTCCGCCCACGTCCGTGGTCGAACGCACGTGGGCAATGGCGTCGATGGTGCGAAGAAGTGAAGGATTGATTTGTTGGCGTTGGGTATTGCAAAAATCTAACTGAAAAGAAACTTCGCAGCGCACGGACACTTATAAACCCATTAAACATAGGGGAGGGTTCTAACTATAGACACATAATTATCAAAATAACTGAACTGCGGGGACTCTGGCTGTTGTGTGCAAATGGCTGCCAGATTCGTAACAATACAAGGTTTCCACTTGTTCTCTCGTGAGTAAAACATCAATTCTTACAGCCCCCTTTCTTTGAATTGTATCAGAATTGATAGAACAAGGTTTTACATTTTGAATGTATAATTTAAATTTTTCGAAGTTGCTTTGATTAACATGGACTCCCGTTGGTACTTTGCCACTCATCTTATTAAATTGCCATCAAACAATGAAGTAATATTCACCATCATGCCATTTTCTGCATTAATCATCATCTCAGTTTCTTCCAAAAGCAAACAATATGTATCAACTTCTTTGCTCTCTCCTCTTTCAATGTACAGGGAAGCATCTACTCTACTGTACTTTGTAGTTTCCTTTTGAGACCTCAGGTCAATCACATAGATTGTATAAAGCTTTTTAAACAAAACCACATCCAAAATGGGCTCTTTATTTCCAATACTTTCACACACCTTTTGGTAAGACTTGTCGGCTTCCGCATAATCATTTTTATAGCAATCAATTTCCAATCTATCTCGCGGGTACAATGTCTCATCCAGAGAAACTCGAAGTTGTTTGACCTTGGCATTTACAGCCAATGTGTTGTTCTCATCAGTCGTGTTATCTCCATCTGGTTCCTTAAATATGAGCCACAAGTATCGCGGCTTTCCTTCCAGAACACCCAAATTCCAAGTGTAGGTAGTTTGGTTCAGTTTAACTTGTTGGCATCTCCTTTTCAGGTATGATACATTCAGCAGCTTCTTTGAGTTAAGTCGTATATTCAACATCTCCTCCGTTTTCAGAGTCGGAGTGTATTCACTGATATACCAACACATCTCATTAACAACAAACTTCTTATCACCAAAGGCATTAGCAACACCAAAAATCACTCTGTTTTCATTGTTATTTCTCTGTAGTTGAAATCAAATTTTAAGTCCATACAGAACTTTATCATAATCACAAAATCCAAATATCCATTTAAGAGGAACTGCCATGGTAAAACTATTCTGTTTTTGTTTCATCATTAAACATTGACTTTCTTTGATTATAGCCCGGGTCAGTGTTTGTTCCCATAGCCATATCGGGGTTTATAAAACCTTCAACAGCTCCCATACCCATTCTTTCAGAAAATGAATACAGGGTAAATTTCATCATTTCTGATGCAGCAGAGACATAATCAACCGCTTCAATTTATTGTGTTCCAATATACAAACGAACACTGTTAAACATTTTCCAGAAGAAATCATTTACGAGTGTGGCGTTTGTGTTTTGAGCAGCCGTAGTGAATGTAAATTTACACAAGAAACTATCGGCTACATTCAAGGAAGTGTGTTGATTACTTATTTCAAAACTTTTTGTTCCTTTTGTATTCCAGTCTGTTCCTGTGATGGCATTTACCAGAAGTAGTCTTCTTTTTTGGTAGAGTTTGAGATGATGATGGTATCATCCAAATTGTGGATACTATCAATCGCTTCTATACTTGTATATATTTAGGAACAAATATATGTTTTATGCTAAAACTTTCGAAATCCTGACCCCAACATGAGTTATTTTTTGTTTTTCTTGTGGGGATAGTTGAGTTTTACCCTTCTTAATTTCTTTGATAGCCTGTAATTTACGAGATTCCTTCTGAGCATCTTTCACGCTTGCAACATTTCCCACAGCAGAAGCGGATTAACCTATGAGGTCCTTATGTTTAAGAATTGTTGAACCAATGCCCATTAGAGTATCCATTATTCAATCTCCACTTCAAAATTGTTCTCCAACACTGGGCTGTAGGTTTGTAGTTTCCTCTACCAAGATAAACACATTTATCCTCGGGATTGTTCAAAGAATGGTACGAGTTAAGGTATATATCCTCTCCTTCAGTAATTATTTTATATTTCTTTAGCTCATGCTTCCTCACAGTCGGCTATATATACATATATATTGTTGTGGTTACCAAATTCGCAAACCACCATTCAGGTCCCTTAGGTGAGGTATATCGGTAAGTACATGTGTAGTTAGGCCCAAACCCGTTGTCTAGTGGGAATACATGTCATTTATGCGTGCTGCGACTCTTCAGGATAGCCGTTTTTCTTTTGCTATCTTTATTTTGGACCAACCGCCATGATTACCACCACAACCAGAACATCAACCACCAACCACAACGCCGCTTCACCACAACCGCCACGACCTTCCCGTCACACCTCGCAACCGTCGCATCGCCACCGTTCTTGCCCCGCTGTGGGTACCGGTGTTGGACTCGTGCAGGGCGCGCGCCGAACAGCGTGTACAAAATCACGGATTTTGTGCTTCAAAAACGGATCAAAAACGACACACGCCCACTTTTTGCCGTCCAATCGGTGAGCGAGGGGCGACTGGCCCCGCCCCAGGGCGATCGATATATGCAAATTTATGGATCAAAAGCCTTCACGCCCACTTTTTCTCCCGCCAATGCGGTGCGAGGTGAAAGGTCGAAGGGAGGGGGTCAAAGATGAGAGGGCGAAGCTACGGGGCTGATAAAAGGACCGTGTTCGTCAGTCCAGGGAGTCCAGAGGCGGAGAGTAGGAGAGTAGGAGAGTCGGAAACAGAGAGTCAAGACTTCGCGGGCGGTGGAAGGAGCTGGTCGTCGTGTGCGTTGGAGTCGGAACGGAGGGGACGGAGCTGTGGAAAGGCAGCGACACCAGACGAGGGGGTGCTCGCGTCGGGAGCTGCACCCCAGGGAGGCCGACAGCGCGACCTGGCCGAGGTGGAGACGCTCGTCGCGGGATAATAAAAATCCTCTATACCCCGAGCATCAGCAACCCCCTCCTGTTTCCCCCCGCGCTGAGATAGTGCGACCACGGCGGCCCCTTTCCCACCCCCTACCAGACACTGCCCGCGAGGCCCGCGGAGTTGAGGCACCATCGCCGCTCCGCGTCTCATCACCAGACGAGTAGGCCCGACCCGGTCTCGGCCTCAGGCCCGCCTCATCCTTGAGGGTATTCTTTCCTTGGTTTTGGGTATGTGTTGTCGGCGCCGTCTGTGAAGTAGAATTGTATAAGTGTTGCCGTGTGCTCGGTAGTCGGTATTAGCTCTGCATTGTGTTTTCGCTTTTACATTTGCTTTTTGTGTAAATTACATTGTGTCTTTTCTGTGTGCATTTGGTGGAATTGTATATGTGTGCTCCCGTGTGCCGCGAATAAATGTGCTTTGTGTTGAACTGTTTCCCGCTTCGCTTCGTCTTTTCCTCTATTGAATCCCCATCTTGCTTCACGTAAAGGGTTGGTAGTGGGCTGAATACGCCCGATAATTAATCGAACCGTCGAGGTCGACGATAACACCGCTCGGTTATTCTGATAGTTCGGAACGGGTCGCTTAAGTGGCCCGTGTCCGAAGTCGACCTGCGGCGAGGTGCGATCGCCCGGTCTACCCTCCGCGTGGGTACTTAGGTAGGTCGAATTTGGCGAGCAACCCTATCCCACGCGGGGGCTGATTGGCTCGATCGCGGTGAGACCGAAAGGTCCACCCGTGACTGGTTCCCGGCGTTAGTCCGAGAGGGTCACGACTGGATTGTCCGTCCGGTGGGCGACGTGCCGCGATTCGAGTTACGTGGCCGTCAGCACGCCGGCGGGCGCGAATACCGCAACTCTGGTGTCAGGTCGTGCGATACAAATTCATCGCCCTCCTCGCGGCACTGGTATCGGAGAACAGGAAAACGGGCTCTCCTGTCTCCGGCTAAATTCACGGGAATCGGTCCAGGGGTGAGAGAAGCGACCCCCGATTCCCTCCAAATTACGAGCGAGCAAATTAACCCTTTAAGAGAAGCAAGATGGCGTCTCAAGGCGAGCGGGAGCCGGGGGTATTAGAAATGTATATGTGTAGTAATGTAGAGTCCATGGTCCAGGATGGAATCCCCGAGCAGGAAATGTTGATTGTGCAGGAACACGGACTCGCCCAACTGAACCCAGAGCCCGAAATGGGTGCGGCAGCGGCCGCGGTGTATGACACCTCCCCCCCCCCTCTCCACCAAAACCCTTCCCCAACCCCTGCCCAAACGGCTCACTCAAGCGCACCCGACATGGCCCAGCTATGCGCCATGCTGGCGGCAATGACAGCAAAGATGGATACAAATACAAATGAAGTGAAAACGACGATGGATGCGAATACACAGCAAATGAAAAAAGAAATGAAAGAACTACGGGGTGAGACGCAGAACATGGGCCGATGCCTGCAGGCGGGCATGAAGGCCGTTAGCAGGGAACTCAAAATGGCGACTCCACGAGTGGGAGCAAACGAGCTGGAAGGGGGTGCAACGGCTGACAGGCCCGCGGTGGAGGCGGGTAAAAAAATAATTCGGGGGGCGTGTTGGGCGAGGGTCGTGACAGAGGAATCGACGGTGACCAAAAGGGAAAAATTAAATGGGGAGACCAAAACGTGTGAGACGAGACACGAGGTGACGACGACAGAAACTTATAAATGTATAGAGACACGGGAGACAGAAAAATAGAGGAGAGACAACACGATGAAGACGGGGTAAGTGACGCACACACACACACGGAGGTAGTGGAGGATAATGGGGGTGAGCTCGCGGAGCGTGCAGGGACCCGGTGCGAGCAGCTGGATGGCCTCCTCCAGGAACGAGGGGAGGGAGTCTGCCCCCTTGAGGTGAGTCACGACCAGGTGAGTTCGGTCGTGCTTTGCGAGGTTGAGGGGGCGAGTGCTGCGAACGGGTGCACGGAGAGCTTGGGGGGTATAGAGGCCCCGGAGACCCTTGTGGGGACACGAATCCCCAGTGTGGTTGTCCCTGTGTGTGTGGTGCAAGGTGTGAGTGCGTCCCCGTGTGTGGAAGCGACCCCGTGTGTGAGTGGTGTGGTGGCGATGGTGCCGGAGTACGTGCTTCCCAGCACGCTGTGTGTGGATGAGGCACCGCGGTTGAGTGCCCCCGCGTGTGTGAGTGAGGCACGGTGTGTGGATGAGGGACAGCGGTTGAGTGCCCCCGCGTGTGTGAGTAGTATGGTTTGTGTGAGTAGTGAGGCACGCGTGAGTGAACGGCCGTATGCAAGGGAGACCGTGTGTGTGAGAGAGCGGCATGTGAGGGAGATGTCGGTTGGCATGCGGGAGCACGCAGCCGCGTCTCCCGGTGTGAATGTGATGGAGTGGACTGTGTGCGTCGTAACACGCAGGTGTGCGTGGGTCGAATGGCGACGACGAGGGCGACATGAGAAGAAAGAAAGCCGGGTAGCGGCTGTAGTTGTTTCGCGGACCGTGCCGGGTTCACCCAGCAGTGAGCACGCGGTTCGTGCTGTGCAACGCACGAGACCGCCACGTGCTCGCTTGCGAGAGTGAAGTCCCGGTCCGGAAACGCACGCGGTGGATTTGCCGATCCCGCGGACGGACAAAGTTTAGGCAGGTAAACGGATTTGGACCGGACGGGTTCTCCACGCGATCATGTGTGTTAAGCTCCAACGGGCAAAGCACATGTGTTCGCGTGGGGAACCCCTCGAGACGTGGGGCTTGTGTTTTTTTTTTATGCGCACGGTGACGTCATGGCTGCACGTGGGGTTGGAATCCGGCAGGAGGGGTATCTCTGCCGGATGGTACCGTCCAAGGAGGGACGAGGAACACGTGCAGCTGCATGACGTCACGGGCAGGTGCAAAGTGCGCGAGCTCTGAGTTGCCGCGCAGGTGCTGCGCATGAAAAAAAAACAAAAAAAAAACAAGCCTCACTTTCGGGTGCACAGGATTCCTGGGCAAGGGGTGGAAGACCCCCTTGACCCTGGGCACAGGATGGAAACTAGTTAGGGGGAAGGGTTAGCTTAGCTAGACCGACTTCATGGGGCAGGGGTAAGTCCTCATGGAGTCCGTGGAATGGATTAGTTAGACAGATTGTAGCCAGATTTAGGTTGGGAAATGGATTTATGGGATTATTTGGAGACAGAGACAGACTTTGGATGTGTAGTGGGGACGTAGCTTAGCTACGTAGGTTAAAAGGAACGTGCTACAAGTTTAAGGGACGACGTGGGAGCACGAGTTAGTTAGGGGAGGTAGTTAGGAGGATGGCAGAGTTCAGCGGTGTGTGTGTTGAAGAGTTGGTGAGTGAAGTGGAAGCATGTGCTTGGTGAGTGAGTGAAGCCAGCGGGTCTGTGTGAGTGGAGCGAATGGGGAATGCATGGTGCGATGAGTGATTGGGGGGAGGAGTGACTCCCGCCCAAGGGACCCCGGGGTCAGAGTAAAGTGTGTTAGGGGGTTAGTCAAATTGAAAAATGGAGGTCGTTTTGTTGTTGGTGGGAAAGTAGGCTCGAGACCCATTTGGAGGGGTGCAGGAGCCCTGTTGACGGGCTTGGGAGCGTCGCTGCGAAAGGTGAGTATCGCTGAGTGGGTACCCCGGGCACCAGGCTAGTCGGCCGTGGTAGGCCAAGGGCCCATGGGGGGCCGGGATAGCGTAGTGGGCACGGGTGCGCCTGCTTGTTGCGGGGGCCCGGGGCGCCATTAGCCGCGTGGGCAGTGTTGTGGGCATGGGTGACCCTCGGAAAGGGGCCCGGGAAGCCAGCCTGCCACGTGTGCGTTTCAAGGGAGGTGCCATGGGGGGCACTCCCCGGTGTTAGGGAGCTGGTAGGCTCGGAGGCAGTGTAGTGCCCGGGGGTGCCATAGCGGGAGAATCGGCAGAGGGTCGTGCCTGCCTTAGGGAGCCACGTGTCCCAGCCAGGAGACCGTGTGAGGGCACGGAGAGAAAATTGGGGGGCGAGGCCCGAAATTGTGAGGACACCAACACAGGCGACGGGAATCTGGGTTGTTAGAACCAATAGTTTAAGCGAGAGGCGCTTGTTGAAGCCCCAGGGTAGTTTAACAGTTAATGGTTAGGGTAGATTAGGAGATGTACCCCTCCGCACCATCCATCCCCTCGCTGTCGTTGTGGGCCGCTGGACCCACTTTGTGTTATAGATCGCTGAACTCTGGGGAGGCCATTCTGAGGCTTGAGTTGGGCCTCGACACAGGACGCTAGCTCTCCCTTATTCCCCTCCGGGAAGGGAACGTAGGGGTTGGGAGTAGGCTAGGTGACAGGATAGGTTAGCCGAACAAGGACGATAAAGGGGGTTAGGGGACGATTTATAGAGGGGAAGTAAACATAAAAGTAAAAATAAAAAAAAATAAGTTGGGGCTAAATTGGGGTTTGACAAATTAAGGGAGTGGGTATGTACAGTGACAGGCAAAGGCGATAGGTTGGGAGGGAGACAGGTAGGTAGGTCCGAGCCCGCCTTCCGAGTGGCCAGCACCACCGCACCCCCTCCACCAACCCCCACTGAACGGCAAAGGCTGGCCAGCTTCATCGGCTGGCTGTTTTTTCTTCGAGGCCTGTGCCGGCCAACTTCATCGGCAGCTGTTATTTTGCTGCAAGGTCTGTGCCGGCTGGATCGTCTGCAGCTGCTGTGCTGCAAGGCCTGTGCCATCGGCTGGCCGTGTTTTGCGTCAAGGCCTGTGCCGGCCAGTTCATCTGCCGGCTGTGTTTGCCTGCAGCAGCCTTCTTCTGCGGGCTGTGTTTGCCTGCTGCCTTTGCCATGCCATGCCCACTGCCACGTTCACCAGCCCCGTTCAATTTTTGCTTTGCCCCCCCCCCCTGTTCATTTCCATGTGCGCCAGGATCCGCAAGGCAACAGTTTGCAAGCTGCGAGAACTGCCCTGTTGGCAGCTACAACACGGGCCTGCAGTGGCGGCCCATGCACCGTGTTTGTGTTCATCCATCCATTTGTTGTGCTCATTGCGTGTGCCACTTGAGCTGGCACGGAGACTGCGTTTGTGCAGCCCATGCACCGTTGTGGTTCACTGAGTTCGATTCAAACCATCCATCCATCCATTCGTTGTGCTCATTGCGTGTGCCACTTGAGCTGGCACGGAGACTGCGTTTGTGCAGCCCATGCACCGTTGTGGTTCACTGCATTCGGTCCATCCATTCATTGTGTTCATTGCGTGTGCCACTTGAGCTGGCACGGAGACTGCGTTTGTGCAGCCCATGCACCGTTGTGGTTCACTGCGTTCAGTTCAAAAGGGAAGGCCTTGGACTGCGTGTGAGCAGCCAGCCACGTTCCCTGTCACCTGCATTGTTTTGAGCCAGAGACTGCATGCGGGCAGCCTGGCTCCCTGCTAACTGCTTTTCTTTTGCAGAGTTCAATGATCCTGGGCCATGGTTTAGTGTAAAATTTGTAAGTTAAGGTTAAGATGTACTGTAAATATGAGTGCGCCCCCGGCATGTATGTCTTAGCGCCGGCAATTTTATTTAAGTCGTCCGTGTGAGTGAGTTTGTTTAGGTAGTTACGCAGCCCTCAGGTTATTTATTTTGGGGGACACGAATACCATGAATGTCGCACTCAGGGATCCGTAGGTAAAATGTACTCGGGGGAAAACTACACATGATGGCACACGAAAATTTGACGACTCGGGACGAGTCTGTAAAAAGGGGAGGGGGTAGTGTTGTGGTTACCAAATTCGCAAACCACCATTCAGGTCCCTTAGGTGAGGTATCTCGGTAAGTACATGTGTAGTTAGGCCCAAACCCGTTGTCTAGTGGGAATACATGTCATTTATGCGTGCTGCGACTCTTCAGGATAGCCGTTTTTCTTTTGCTATCTTTATTTTGGACCAACCGCCATGATTACCACCACAACCACAACATCAACCACCAACCACAACGCCGCTTCACCACAACCGCCACGACCTTCCCGTCACACCTCGCAACCGTCGCATCGCCACCGTTCTTGCCCCGCTGTGGGTACCGGTGTTGGACTCGTGCAGGGCGCGCGCCGAACAGCGTGTACAAAATCACGGATTTTGTGCTTCAAAAACGGATCAAAAACGACACACGCCCACTTTTTGCCGTCCAATCGGTGAGCGAGGGGCGAATTGGCCCCGCCCCCAGGGCGATCGATATATGCAAATTTATGGATCAAAAAGCCTTCACGCCCACTTTTTCTCGGGCCAATGGGGAGCGAGGTGAAAGGTCGAAGGGAGGGGGTCAAAGATGAGAGGGCGAAGCTACGGGGCTGATAAAAGGACCGTGTTCGTCAGTCCAGGGAGTCCAGAGGCGGAGAGTAGGAGAGTAGGAGAGTCGGAAACAGAGA
Organism: Eptatretus burgeri; assembly: GCF_056783735.1. Classification (NCBI taxonomy): domain Eukaryota; kingdom Metazoa; phylum Chordata; class Myxini; order Myxiniformes; family Myxinidae; genus Eptatretus; species Eptatretus burgeri. The sequence continues at coordinate 84,269,904 of NC_140961.1, read as the reverse complement.
GTCAAGACTTCGCGGGCGGTGGAAGGAGCTGGTCGTCGTGTGCGTTGGAGTCGGAACGGAGGGGACGGAGCTGTGGAAAGGCAGCGACACCAGACGAGGGGGTGCTCGCGTCGGGAGCTGCACCCCAGGGAGGCCGACAGCGCGACCTGGCCGAGGTGGAGACGCTCGTCGCGGGATAATAAAAATCCTCTATACCCCGAGCATCAGCAACCCCCTCCTGTTTCCCCCCGCGCTGAGATAGTGCGACCAAGGGGGCCCCTTTCCCACCCCCTACCAGACACTGCCCGCGAGGCCCGCGGAGTTGAGGCACCATCGCCGCTCCGCGTCTCATCACCAGACGAGTAGGCCCGACCCGGTCTCGGCCTCAGGCCCGCCTCATCCTTGAGGGTATTCTTTCCTTGGTTTTGGGTATGTGTTGTCGGCGCCGTCTGTGAAGTAGAATTGTATAAGTGTTGCCGTGTGCTCGGTAGTCGGTATTAGCTCTGCATTGTGTTTTCGCTTTTACATTTGCTTTTTGTGTAAATTACATTGTGTCTTTTCTGTGTGCATTTGGTGGAATTGTATATGTGTGCTCCCGTGTGCCGCGAATAAATGTGCTTTGTGTTGAACTGTTTCCCGCTTCGCTTCGTCTTTTCCTCTATTGAATCCCCATCTTGCTTCAAGTAAAGGGTTGGTAGTGGGCTGAATACGCCCGATAATTAATCGAACCGTCGAGGTCGACGATAACACTGCTCGGTTATTCTGATAGTACGGAACGGGTCGCTTAAGTGGCCCGTGTCCGAAGTCGACCTGCGGCGAGGTGCGATCGCCCGGTCTACCCTCCGCGTGGGTACTTAGGTAGGTCAAATTTGGCGAGCAACCCTATCCCACGCGGGGGCTGATTGGCTCGATCGCGGTGAGACCGAAAGGTCCACCCGTGACTGGTTCCCGGCGTTAGTCCGAGAGGGTCACGACTGGATTGTCCGTCCGGTGGGCGACGTGCCGCGATTCGAGTTACGTGGCCGTCAGCACGCCGGCGGGCGCGAATACCGCAACAATATCATCCATCTGCTTGGGTGGACGGAGGTTTTCTTCACCCCTATCTGTCTGTGAGCACGATATCTCAAAAAAGTTGTGGACAGATTTGGACGAAACATGGCGGACAGTTTTGGTGTGTGATAAAGAATTGATTCGATTTTGGTGAAGATCCAAATCCGGATCCAGATACGAGAATTTAAAAAAATCTTTAAAGTGATTTTTCACCATTGAGAAATGGGATCAAAAACGATATATAGCATGATATCTCCACACATTGTGGACGAGTTATGACAAGAGGAGGCAAATTAATTGGGTAGCGGACGACAAGAACAAGCCGATTCCATTCTGGTCTCGGTCCACATGCAGATGTGGCCTATCGGTAGGATGTAAATTGTAAACTGTTCAGCCTGGCGGGGGTATGCGCTCCACAGAGTGCCGTTCAAATTCATGTTTGCAAACAGATGTTGTACCCACGAATAATCCATTGCATTATTGTCAAAATCATAAATTAACCAAACAAAACGAAAAGGTTGTAATGAGAGTTGTTTATTTACCAAATGTAAAAAAAAAAAGAGGAGTCTTTCACAGAAGAAAAATCCTCAACACAAGCACCACTGTTCCAGCAGAATATTTATCCCTCTCTGGAGTACAGCCTCACTGTGAGAGCTAGTGGTAACTTCATCCTCCCACCACTCTCCTCCAAAACAAGCCGCAATATGCGTTACTGACTATTTAAATACAACAGGCAACAATAATTGTTCTTTAAATAAAAAACAAAAGTGGGTTTTCAAAAACCGAATCCTGTAACAAACTGATCATTTACAAATTTTTCTCCATATCCAGAGACAAAAATACACCATTGAGAGCAAATTGATTCCTCGAGGCCAAAAAACGAAAAGAAAATCCCATCTTTAAGCACGCACGGCATGGAATATCAACTTCCATCAGTGATAGCAGACGAGATGAGGATGCCTCCTCATAAATCACTTGGAAATCTACTGAAGTTTCATTTCCTGCTTGCTGTTGTATTCCATCTCAGAGATGTGAAGTGAAAACTCCAAGAATGACACAATCTAAATTCTCAGTTTTTTCATTTGCCTTTTGTTTTGATCAAATTAATTTATTAGCTAGTTCTATTCCCTAGCCTTTTGAAACCCAAATCATATCAAACCGATATAATTACAACTAGTGCTTTCCCTTCGGATAAAGCACTCCTCGCAATATTCAAAGTTGTAAAGCATAAAACTATATGCTTATGCCATTTATACCAAGGGTAAAAGTAATCCATCATTAACTCACCCAAAAGAGCTGCTACATATTGCAAATTTCAATGTTAACAGTGTATTTAAAGCCATCTGAAAACAAACGAAATAGTAAATATTATGAACCCACTCACCCATCCACCCTCAAAAAAAGTAGGCAATATTTGCTTGTCAAAGCTGAAAAAGATGCTTGCACATCTATTACTATATTTAATGAAGACCTCGAGCAGTTTGCTATATTACGAGTTCAAACATCTGCTAGTCACCTGCAAAATGGTGTCAATTCCTTTTATGGATGCTCATAGGCTTCGTCATCTTTTCGTGGGCATGAGAGCGCCGAAACACTGCCAGTGGACTATTCGTTGTACTTGGTCAGCATTAGGCGGGGAATTATGTTCATGGACTGAAGCTCCTGGAAGAGCAGCTTGCAGGCATAGGGGATGCGCAAGGATGAGATGTGACATGAGGACTTGCAATAATTACACCTGCCACAGTGGGGAGTAAACAAGGAAGATGTTGACATTATATTCATGCGGCACATAAAGCAATCTATTGCTAAACACAGAGAAGGGGGGGAGGGGGGGAGTAAGAATCATGAAGACAAATGGGGTCTGGGAGTTGAGGATAGGAGAGAGCTGGGGATGGGGGAAGGCAAGGAAACAAATGAAGACATTGCAGAGATGAAACAGAGGAAAAGGGGTGGGGTTGGAGGTCGGATTAAGTGCAAAGAGGGTAGGTACTATCGCTATATTACCAGCCAGAATAACCCATGAGTCCACACTGGCCACAAACATCCACTTCAAAGGCATCACTCGAGATCATTAGTCGTTCGAGCAGTAACATGCTGGCCCCATAACCAATCAGACAATCGCGCTCCATTTCACCAAGGCGCAAGCCACCATCCCGTGAGCGCCCTTCTGTTGGCTGCCTGAACACACCAGAAATGCAAGATTGTCTGAATAAGATTTTCACAACGAGAGCTAGCCATAATCCAAAACTGAAATCCAACGGAAGTTTGGTCAAAATTTACATTTATTTTCAACTATTACAAAGGAAAAGGCAGGTTGTTCAAAAGGTTGGAAACTGTTTTATAGCAAATAACTGGAGGAAGCCAGTTCCACTGGTGATGCTTCAATTGCTACATAAAGAATACGGATGTGATGAGAATGCATCCGGGGCAAAACACAAAAATAATATTTTGGGGAAACTGCTTGATCAAATTAAATGAAGTAAATGAATTGAGATTAAGGAGAAGTACAAGTCTGCTTCAGAAAATTGGAACAACACAGCGAGAACCTGGCATGCTCAACAAATTCCTTATAAATGATCAAGAGCTCAATTTGTCTGAGACATCAAACATCTAAAAGAAGAACAAACAAGATTCTCTCAGAAAAGTTTGTAAAATCATAAATATCTCCTTTCCGCAAAACAATGATCATTTGAACACAGGGCAGTCATTTCAAAATATTAGAATATCCATTTATTTATTCCACAAAATTAGAATGTGTTTTCAGCCAAGAGACAGGAGAAATTGCTTCAATACTTGGTTGGTCCTCCTTTAGCTTTGATCACAGCCTTTATGTGGTGAAGCATTGATTTGACAAGTTGATTGCATTATTTTACCATGATGGATTCCCAGCACAGGACCAGTTTATCCTTCAGTTCCTGAAGCATTTGGCAGTGGGCCATAGATTCCATATTGGATTTAAGTCTGGTGAGCTTGCAGGACAATCGAAGAACCACAATGCCAGGTGCAGAAAGCTTGCAGGACAATTGAAGAACCACAATGTTAGGTGCAGAAAGCCTTGCCATTGTAGACTGTGTACTATGAACATTCCAGCCATGTCGTTCCATTCCATGTTGCGCTATGTCGTTCCAGCCAGGTCATGCTGGAAGATTATCATTTTTACCAACACCTCTCAGCAGGTGGGATGATGAAATGCTCCAGCACGTCTTGGTATTCAGCCACATTAACCGTCTGATTCAGCAAGCAGAGAAGTCTGCCAACACAGCACTCATGCCACCTGGTGTTGTGGAAACTTGACACTCCACTTTAAGCAGGTAGAGGGATATGTCTCTTTTGGACGGCGCCATACTTGGGATCTCTAATCACCAAAAGAGATACCAAATTTTGATTATTCCGTGAACACAACAGATTGTAGACCTCACACTCCCACTGTCTCTCCTAAAGGATCATCTGGAAACTCCCCCAACCCATCCACTTTCTCAACAATCCTCTTGAAGTTCTTTCATTCAAGCTTCTGGGTCTCACTATCTGCCATGATCTTTCCAGGGAAAGCCACATTTTCAAGCTGGCCTCCAAAGCCAGTCGCTGACTGGGAATCCTCCATTGTGCAAAGTCTTTCCTTGGCACACCTGAGTTCCTGACCACAAACAAAGCTTTCGTCCACAGCTTGATGGAGTACTGCTCCCATCTCTGGGCTGGTGCTCCTGCCTCTCACCTTTCTCAGCTTCACGGCGTGGAAACCAAGGCATTTAGGATCATTGGTATCTCCCGCAATGGGGCTGAGTCTTTGGGTCTCTCAATCTCTCACCGCAGGGAGGTCGGTGGTCTTTGTCTTCTACAGTCTCCACTCCAGCCTAACAGCCTCGCCACCCCTTGCTCTATCTGAGATATGCCCCCCCCCCCCACCATCTGCGCAAGGCGCTCAAGGTCTGCCAGCAACCCCCTTCTGGTAAAACTACCAAAATCAAGAATCACTGCTCATCTTCACTCTTTCATTCCTTTTTTTCCCCCACCTTTGGAACAACCTTCCACACTCTCTTAAATACCACTCTTCCCTCCAGGCCTTCAAAACAGCTGTTCACCACCATCTCTTATCTTGCCCCACCCAAAACCACGATCTTTTCTATCCCCATTAATCCACCCCATACCCACCTCCTTCAAATTCCCTGCTTTCCTTCCTGAAAGTCTCTGTTGTGCAAGGACCTGAAAGTCCCTGTAGTGTCCATTTTGTTCACCCTGTGTACCCCGCCCCATCACTCTCCCTTCCACAGATCTCATGCCTGTTTTACTGTTTTGTTTTGTTTTCCTTCTCTCTCCCACTTCTCTTGTTGTACATTGTGTGTTAGCTCTCATACGAGCCTCGACAGTGTATACAAATAAAAAATAAAAATAAAAACAGTTAACCGTTGTTCTGCGGACCAGTTTTCTCTCTCTTTGGCCCACAACAGTCTTTTCCTCCTCTGGGATGTATTCAGGAGAGGCTTCATGGCAGGACCTGGAAATGAAATCAAAGTTCACGAAGACTGTGGTAGATTGTAGACATGGATGCTTCGACACCATTGCCGTTCCACCTGCGAGCAAAGTTTTTGGTGGAGTGGAGCCAGTTCTTCTTTGCAATGTCAGCAATTCCTGTTATCTCTCGACATGGTGATTCGCTTCTGTCCACAATTTTCTGCATGATGTGACACCATGCCCGGTGCGAAGCTCTTTAAAGATGCCAGATACTGTGGATCTTCTTCTTATTCATAATCATAATAATAATAATAATCTTCAGAGAGAGTATTTCTGAGCTGCCTCTCTCAATAGCAATGGCTCAAGTACCATCCAACAGTTTTACTTTGTGCAGCATCCTTTGCTGATTGTAATCTTAATATTTTGTACACAAAAAGTACACAAAACTGCATTCCTTTGTAAAGCCGCAGTCACACCTTGACGATTTAGCCAGCGTATGAAAAATTTGTCTAAAACGCTGACACACGTCGAATACGTTATGGGTAAGTTTTGTATACGTTAAAAGCACGCTGGCATACGTCGTAGTATGCTGAGAAAGTCGACAAATTTTAACATGCTCAAAATTTTTCGACATATGCCAGCATACGACTCACACGTTCCGCATACGCTTGGCCATAAGTTGTAGGCACATTACGCGATCGTTGACACACGTTACTTGTAAGTTACTCATAAGTCGAAGTAATGTTTAGCATACCCGAAACTTATTTATAACCTATAAGTAACGTGTTGTAGGCACGTTACGCGATCGTTGACACACGTCAACACACGTTACTTGTAAGTTACTCATAAGTCGAAACACGTCGAGGTAATGTTTAGCGTCAGGGTTCCAGACTCCATGTTGTTTTTTTTTTTCTTCGGCATGACGGTGATGTTGACACTTCGATTTCAAGTGCGGTTATAATATAATATAATTAATAGCCTGCCGCTCAACGATTTAAATCATAACCGCACTACAAATCAAAGTGTCAACATCACCGTCATGCCGAAGAAAAAAAACAAACAAACAAAAAAAACCATGGAGTCTGGAACACTGATGGGTTCCTCCTGTGAAGCCCATTTTTATATACCAATTCCCCTAAACGCTGCCAATACGCCATTATACGGTAGCTGTAAGTTATTAACACGTTCAGTAAGTTCTGTGGTCGTCCGGAAGATGTCAAATACATCTACATACGTCAATATGCGTTGGAGATACGTTACACATAGGTTCAAAGCACGTTACTCATAGGTTCAAAGCACGTTACTCATAGGTTAGAAATAAGTTTCGGGTACGTTAAACATTACCTCGACGCGTTTTGACTGATGAGTAACTTACAAGTAACGTGTGTCGACGATCGCATAACGTGCCTACAACTTATGGCCAGCGTATGCAGAACGTGTGCGTCATACGCTGGCATATGTCAAAAAATTTTCAGCATCCTTAAAATATGTCTACGTACTCGGCGTACTACGACGTATGCCAGCGTGCTCTTAACGTATACAAAACTTACCCATAACGTATTCGATGTGTGCCAGCGTATTCGGCAAATTTTTCATACGTCGGCATACGCTGGCTAAAACGTCAAGGTGTGACAGCGGCTTGACACTTCGATGTCTAGTGCGGTTATTATTTGAATCGTCGAGCCCCAGACTTTTAATAGGCTACGCCACGTGATCGTCGGCGATACGCTGCCGCGCGCTATGCATACGTTAGACTATCGTTGGGCATAGGTTGTGAACGCCGACAACACGCTCAGCATTCGTTGGTACAAGTTATCTATATGTTATCAAAACGTTCTGTGTATGTTACTAATACATTATGCATACGTCCAACTCGTTATGAGTACGTCCAAAACTGGAAAAAACCAGCAATAGTTCAGCGTACGCCAGCGTTTTACATACATTTTGATACGTTGCCATACGCTGGCTAAAACATCAAGGTGTGACAGCGGCTTAAACGACTAGGAAGGGATCAGAGGGGTGGGCAGGACTACGACCATCAATCAGCCTGATGGGGGTCGGGCTGTTAGACACATTTGCCCTCAAGCCAATATATGGGTGTGAATAATGGTGGAATATTATCAGAAAGTTGGTGACGGAAAGTACGTACTATTTAGAATGTTAGCTTATCTATAAAGTATGTACAGTATCATTACAATGTGAGCACATCTTCAAAGTTTGCACTACATTTGGAAATCAGTCGTAAAACATCGATGTATGCATTTCCAAAAAAAAAAAGAAAAGAAAAGTAAAGCAACAAGTAATAACATTCTCAAAAATGCAAAAGGATGTTGGGATGTTACTGTAAACAGCATGTAAACAAGGTTGGGATGGTCATGAGAAATGATCATCTGAAACCTTCCCCACATCTTTCTTTGAATTGTGGTTGTCCCAAGTAATTACAAATATATATCGCGCGCACTCACGCACAAACAACTTGTTTACCTATTTTTTGGAGTAACATCCCAACATCCTTTTGCATT
>NC_140961.1:84219404-84259404 GCF_056783735.1 Eptatretus burgeri | reverse complement strand
TAGACCCCCCGACACTCACGGTTCCGCTATTCACAGACCCTGCATATTTGCTGTTCATAAAATGTGACCTGCTTCTACATTTAACGGCCCTGTGCTTCGAGTATTCACATGATTTTTCATTTTCCCTTATGAATCACGAACCACCATGAGCCATGATCAGGCCACCATGAACCTATCCCCTTATTCTCCCCATTGAAACAACACCCCGACATTCACGGCATTTTTTAGGAACGTATCATCAGCGAATGTCGGGGTCTGACAGTATTCACTAATGCCATGGATGGCTCGCATATGAACGATTTACGACTTTGTTTTGACATGTCCGATGTTTTTGTCCGACACCCTCATTTTCCCTCGCTCATTCTTCGTTATGACCTCACATCTTCCTTCCTTCCTTCCTTCACCCTCTCTCTCCCAGGCAAAAATTATTTTTAAAGAGAACATGACCTTTTGACCTTTTTAATCTAAAATTGAATCAGTTGGTCTTTGTATTACAGTCCATACTTGTGGCAAGTTCGGTCAAAATCCCTTCAGTAGTTTACAAGTTATCGTGAAAACGGAAATCTGCTACTTTCAGCTGCATTTGAGTAATTTGTCAAGAACTTTAAACCCTTTGAACCCAAAATCTAATCAGTTCATCTTTGCCTCGTAATACACCTTTGTACAAACTTTTGTAAAATCAGGAACAAAAACTCTGCTTTCAACTGAAGGTAACGCGACCTTTAACCCCAAAATGGTATCGGATCCTCTTTGCATTACCGTACATAGCTGCACCAGGTTTGGTCAAAAGCTCTACAGAGGACAGGTTATCATGGTAACTAAAATGTACTACTTTCAGCTGAAGGTAACATGACCTTTGACCCTTTGAACCCTAAATATAATCAGTTCATCATAATACACCTTTGTACAAAGTTTGTTGAAAATCCCTTCAGTGGTTCACAAATTATCACGGAAACAAAAATTGATCAAGGATGGATGAACGCACGGACAGACAACCTGAAAACATAACCATAAAAAGCCAGTTTGAGAGCGTGTGCCAGTGGCCAGAAATAGCATACGGTGATCACTGAAAAATGCGAGTAGGCCTCAGGCCACAGGCTCGACCAATGGATGGCGGGAAATAAACGACATGCAAGGCTGACCGAGTACAGCATAATAGTCACAAGATTCTACATTGGAAAACATTTCCTCAGATTCACTTACTGACAATTCTGAAACAAGTCAGGCTGCCATTTCTTAGTGCATTTCACCAAAACTATCCGTTGACAATGTCCAACATGTCTTTAGATTCCACAACTGAAACAATCACTCCTGGAACAGCATCACATGGATTACGCAATCCCAGGTAGGGTTCTGCCCAGAATTTTTGGGGGTGGTACCAACGAGATTTAATTTTTTAACAAACCCATTAAAAAAATTATTGAAACTAAACCATGTTTAGTACTTGATATATTACTTACAATTCATTATAATAATCCCAAAAAAAGTTTTTCTATTGCACTGAACCTTTAATGTCCACCAACTAATGCTGGCACACGGGACCATCCAGGTTAACGTCCATTTGAGGGAGCATTAATGAATCGTCCTGCCTGTGAAACACCGGGACGACAGTTTATAGATAGCTGTGCCAAGATGCAAACCCAGGCAAGACAGCTTTGAGGTGAATGGGTAATCCTGCCAACCGAATGACAGAGCTGCAAGGACTGTACACAAGCCTCGATTCAATCTCGGCTCTGTGAGAATTTTTATCTTTAAAACCACAAACAAAAATCAGTGCATCACTATTTTTTGTATGCATTGTTTCAATCTGTTTTACCCCGTTATTCCAGAGGTCACAAAATCTTTCCCCTGGTAGTTGTAGCCATAACGGATCAGGTCCTCACAGACGTCCTTCACGCGGCTGCCACCAAATGCTGTGCCGTAATGGAAACGACCGTCCAACACACCTGCCTTTCCAGCCAACAGCTCAATCAGCTTCCCCACCTAAATAAAGCAAACCATTACACACTGAACAAAATATGTAACTTATCACCAAACCCCACACCCCACTTATTATCAGTGAAGAAATGGGAAGGATTAAATGTGTAATCACACAACAGATTTGAAATGCTCAAAAAAGGATAAATGGCAGGCAAACAATACAAGAACCATTTAGTTTCCTGACATTCATAACGGATGAAATACAACGTTTGAGTAATTTGATAACTGTGCAAGGAAGACGTTGGTCGACTTGTAAGAAAGAAAAGCTTCAAAGTATGCCCTTCAGGAGAAATGGTAAGTGTTATTCATGCCGATACAGCTCAAGCAAGGAGACAAAGGGACTTCAAGGGTTTGTGATAAAGTTCTGGAGCCACATAAACAAACAACAAAGTATTAACTGCATTTGGAAGAGTGAACCACCTGGTCAATTTGCTTGTGGTACAGAAACTGCTGCGCAGACAGCAACCACACTTTCAGACAGTGAGCTGTGTAATCTGGCATCAAGGAGTCTTCAAGAACAGACAACTTGCTAACCACAATACAGGGAAGAATTCGGAATTTGTTCAGTAGGCTGGCGATAGCTCACTTGCTCTTCACAAAAGGACCAACTTTAAGATCATTGCACTCAACCAACCAAGAGTAGAATACGCGACACCCAGTTTAACATCCACCTGAGGGACGGCAAACACAATGCATAGACAGGGAATATTATATAATGGATGAATAATTGCATATCTGAAGCCAGGATCAGTTATATAATGATACACCATCATACCCATTTACAAATCAAAATTTCAATGCAATGTCCACCTTAATCACAGGCTGTTATAATAAATAAATAACATAACATACAACAGCCCACTGCAAAACATAGGGTCAGGTGCTACACTGCTCCACAAAGTGCAAGTCAGCCTGAGAGCTCCAAAAGCTTTTGTGGCAATTTCCTTCGAAAGTGGAATTTATTGATGTACGCGTTTCTTGTTCATTGGGCATCAACACGGCCTGAATTCCATCCTGAATGTTGAGCTGGAAAACCATCCCATTTCCACGTCGGATTACAATCCTACATGGAACGGCTTTCCTTGCCAGTTCAAATTGATTTTAATGCCCTTTTTTTTCGGCTACATTTCAGAAACCTCGTTAACTGTGGAATGGAATCCCAAATGGGACGCCCTGTTTATCAACACGATTGCAGAAAGGGCTGGTATGACATGGGTTCAAAAATTGAGAGGTGGATATAATCTATCTATAATTCCAGAATCTGTGTGTGTCTGTGTGTGTCTGTGTGTGTCTGTGTGTGTGTGTGTCTGTGTGTGTCTGTGTGTGTCTGTGTGTGTCTGTGTGTGTCTGTGTGTGTGTGTGTGTGTCTGTGTGTGTCTGTGTGTGTCTGTGTGTGTCTGTGTGTGTCTGTGTGTGTCTGTGTGTGTGTGTCTGTGTGTGTCTGTGTGTGTCTGTGTGTGTGTGTCTGTGTGTGTGTGTGTGTGTGTGTGTGATTGTCTGTGTGTGAGTGTGTGTGTGTCTGTGTGTCTGTGTGAGTGACTGTGTGTGAGTGTCTGTGTGTGTGTGTGTCTGTGTGTGAGTGTCTGTGTGTGTGTGTGTGTGTGTCTGTGTGTGAGTGTGTGTGTGTGTCTGTGTGTGTGTGTGTGTCTGTGTGTGAGTGTGTCTGTGTGTGAGTGTGTGTGTGTGTGTGTCTGTGTGTGTGTGTCGTGTGTCTGTGTGTGTGTGTCTGTGTGTGTGTGTGTGTGTGTGTGTGTCTGTGTCTGTGTCTGTGTGTGTCTGTGTCTGTGTGTGTGTGTGTCTGTGTCTGTGTCTGTGTGTGTGTCTGTGTGTGTGTGTGTGTGTGTGTCTGTGTGTGTGTGTGTGTGTCTGTGTCTGTGTGTCTGACCGCTGTTTCTCGACAACCACTGGTCTGATCTAATTGAAACTTGCCAGATCTATTGCTGAGAACCTGAGGATGTGCCTTTTCAAGGTTTTATATTAATCGGACAAGTGCTTCCCAAGTTATGGCCATTTATTTACCAAACCAATGACAAGACACGTTGTTGCGCGGGCGTGGCTGATGGGGAAGGGAAGCTCAGCCGCGTTCCCCATTACGGGTTACAACGTACGGGCTTCCGGATAATGATGACTTCGTGTATTCTAATAATTTCTCGATTTCTTATGCGCATTTATAGATAAACACAATGCCCCAAGTTATGATCGTTTTCATATTAGACGGTGCATACATTTCGGTAACATCAGAGTGCTGGTATGCTCCAAACCAGGAAGTAAATTTTTTTCTCTCTCTTCTCTTCTCTTTTTGTTTTTCCTTGCCACGACATTGCGAAAAGGTAAAATACGTTGGCGCTAATTGAATAATTGGGTATTAAAACTAAATTGAGAATAATCGAAACTGCGAATAATATGCGAACTTCCGGGCCACACACGTACGGGCACGCGAGAGCGAAGAAACGGCCTGTGTGGTTGTTGTTTGTTGCTCGCGGTTTGAATATTTATTATTATTTTGTTTTTTTTTACGGGCACGTACTAGTGGTAATAAAACACGAACACAACAAAAACTGCTCCAGTGATCCAAATCTTGTACACCATGCCAAAATATAGAGCGGGAAAGAAAAAAGAAAAAAAAATCAAAAGATGTTGTTTGTTCCAATTACACTTCTCACCAAAAAAAAAGTTTACATCTTCATGCATTTCAACAGAACATCCTCTCCTGGTTTAACTCTCAAAGTCCAACCTTTCCACCCACCTCCACTCTGTTCATCTATCCTCCACATGTGGAACTGTCTGACCCCCCCACCCCCCCAATTAATCCAGGCTAATCCAAACATCCTCGGGAAGGTAGGTTAACAAGTTCTCCCCTTTCCCTTCCCTCCCTCATCGGATTGTTGTAACCAACTGTTGCCCCACTGACTACGTAGTGTTCAGAAGTGTCACCTCACCATTCCATGTGCTTCATTTTTGTATAAAATGTTGTTTGCTTGACAGTTCAGAAGGAGGTCAAAAGTTTTGCTTTCAGGCATGTGAGTAAGAATGTAAAACATAAAATGCACATTTTTATTATTATTATCATTAAGAAGCACAACATGTCTGGAGTCATTTTCCTTGTATTCCAATACAACACACCTTCAGTTTGTACTTCAAAATCTCATCCTAATATACTTTAGTTTTCTGCTCGTTTGCACATTACACAACCAAAATTTTTTTAAAAATTAAGAAAAAACAACAGCAGATTTTCTTTCGACATTTATCCAGTGGAAACTCACAGTCATTCGTGAAGGAAATCCATGTGGGTTCATGATTACATCAGGGCAGATTCCCATGTCAGAAAATGGCATATCATGCTGGGGCACAATGAGGCCGCACACACCTTGGAGATGAGAGCAGCAGCATACCCAGTTAGACAGAAAGAATGCAAATCAATTGGTTGTGAAACAGAGTCCCGTAATAAAACAAGAAACGAAATGCCAAGAAAATAAATAAATAAATAAAAAGTGGAGGCTAAATGGGGAACAATATCTATCACATGGTCACCTTTCTGGCCATGTCGGCTACTGAACTTGTCTCCGATCTCAGGTCGACGGGTCTGCCGCAGTAGAATCTTGATAAGAAAGGCATCTTCGTTGTTGGATGAGATCATCACTTTCTCGATGTAGGAATCCACAGCACCCTTGTATCTAAAAAGTGTTGCAAATGCAAGAGGCACGACGCAAAATCCACAATCCTTGGTAGGGCTTGGACTTAGCCACGAGAAAACATGGACACAGATGTGACACGTGACAAAGGATAGGACAGATTATCCAAAAAAAAGGTTTGCAGCAGCGAAAGTTGCACAAACTTACACAACTGGAACGTCTTTGTACTGAACCTGCTGAGGCTGCCCAGCACCTTGGAGAGGTGTCTGGGTCACAGTCGGCATCGACTTGTTCACCAGAATCTGCTTGTTTTGTACACAATCACCTGACACCCAAACAGCAAAAGGACAGATTTCTCATCCTCCAACAAAAGCAAAAGCATGTGTACGAGAAACACAGCGAATCCCATGCAATGTTTATCAAATATCAGGTGGGGCTCGAGTACAATTTCACACGTGTACAAATATTCCCATGAAGGTGCATGACGTCAAGACTCAGCGATATTGAAGTGTTATGCAGGATGAAAATTTAAAACTTCTCAGATTGGTACAATGGAACATTGACATTTCAAAAAGAGCACATTTACTGGAATAAAAACTAAAAGACAAGTTCACATTTTATTTGTTGTGCATCTCAAGGTATGCGTACAAGGTGTCCGGATTGGGACAAGCCTTCAGGATCGAAACGCTGAACAACTAAGCGGGAGAAAGCATGCTCTCGATTATTAGGGTGAAGATAATTGGAAAGTTTTTACTTCAACACCTTTGAAGGTAATGATTCCCAAGTTAAAGTTGATGTGCATTAATTTAAAAAACAAAAACAGATTCTTGTGATCAAAAAAAAAAACACAAGTCAACTTGCATACAGTTTGTAACCAAGGTGACAGATAATGGTTACAACCATCATCATAGATTTCGAACACATTGCAGGAAAGAGTATGCGTCGGGCTTCGCTTCCAGACACTCGATCTATATATTCAGAAAAAATAAATAAATAGAAGACACAATTCAGTAGCAGGTTAAAGAGTGGGATAAGAATTTGAAACCAAGCATACTAACCATAAAAAGTATGTCTGGTGAAATACACATTGTGACTGGAATGTTTTCTTCCAAAATATTGAGACTTACTTGAGAAACTTGATTGTCATCTTGTACAAGGGTATACAAGGAACTTTTGAGCACAAGGAGGCCTTCTGACCCATCATGCCTGTGCTGCATTAATCCCAGTTTCATCACCCATCCACACACAAGCTACCTACGATTCCTGCCAATATTCCCATACCCCTGTATATCTGATGCATCCAGGTATCCATCAAATTCCATTTAAACTTACCCACTCCCTCCAATGGCACTAGCTTTCTGGGAGAACATTCCATGTATTAACTAGAACGGGCACTCATAGAGCGCATACCTTCGCCGCCACTACTTTTTTTGTTCTTGGTATGAGTGTGGGGAACTGGTTTCATATCAATGGTCTTATGACACAAACCACATATCTATAATGTCATGACCCCCCCCCCGACTTTCGGGGGCTACGGACTAAACAACAATCAACTCACATCGTTTTGGCGAGTCTTCACTCCCAAGCTCGGTGAATACAACGTAATCTCGTTTGATGCTGGTTTCATGCAAATCGAATAAGAATTGACTGAGTTATGCCGAAAACCGCATATTTTTCAAGGTCGTGACCCCCCTGACTTTTGACCCCTAACCGGTAACAAGAGTATGGGCGTCATTGTGTCATATTGCATATCACAAGATGAGGCGTTGAATTCTGAACATTTTGGCGTTAGTTGCATGCAAATTGAATAAAAATTGACTGTGTTATCGTAAAAAGACGATTTTGACCTTTTCGTGACCTTGACCTTTGACCCGAACGATCCCAAAATCTAATCGAATGCTTCCTGGCAAATAACCAATCATCCCACCAAATTTCATGCAATTCGGTTTCATACTTTTTGAGTTATACGAATCACAAGATTACAAATAAATAAATAAATAAATAAATAAATACACGCCGACCAAAACATAACCTTTCGCAGAATGCGAAGGTAACCAGAATGAAGACCCCTGCCTTAAAAACTGTCCCAGCTCTTTTTTGTTCTTTTAACCTCTCAAGCTATGGCCCTTGGTCCTAAGACTGTCCACTCTGGTGAAACTCCAGTCCACACATCTTGTCCACACCCTTCCTTATCACAAACATCTCAATCAGATCCCCTCATGATCACCTCCTTTCCAATGTATAAAGTCCTGTCTCTTTCAAACATTCCCCATAGCCTAGTTTAGCTAACCCTGGAATAAATATAGGAGCTCGATGCTGTTCTTGTACAATCTGTTGAAGGATCAAGACTTTACTCAATCTGATCACCCCTTCTTTGCTTTGTACCTCATCTCCAAGCTTTGCATAATCTGCAAATTTAGAAAAAGCCAACTCTTCCCCCCTCTGTCGAAATCAATGATGTAAATTATGAGCAATAATGGTCCCTGTACAGATTCCTGAGGTACCCCCAATGCTTGCATCTTCCCAGCAAGACATCGGCCCACTCACAGGCACTCTTTGCTTACTATCACAAACTTCCAATCCAGCTACAGCACAAGCCCACCTTAACCAACAACCTCCTATGGGGTACCTTATCAAATGCCTTCTGAAAGTCAACACAAACTACATCCACAGCACTCTCTTCATCCACCCAATAAGTGTGTTAAACATGATCTCCCTTTTGTAAATTCATGCCGACTACCTTTAATTCGTTTTAAATTATTCAAATGTTTATCGATCTGTTCCTTAATTAATGTCTCCAAAACCTTCCCCACAACTCTGGTTTACTATTCAAATATTTGAATAGTTGAACAGAACTATTAAAAACCTTCCCCACAATAACAATAGATAAGTTTAAATTGGAATTAGATGGGTATTTGGAAATTATGGATAGAGGGGAATAGGGATGTTGGCAAGACTTTTCGGTAGCTCGAGCATTGATGGGTGATTGAGTGCAAGTGTACAGAGTGCTGTTGGTGGGGTTTCCCGTCAAGGGATGTTGTGTGGTTGATGTGTGTTTTTTTTAACCAAGCTAATGCCCACTCCCCTATATCCACCTCAACATTAATAGGTGTTTAAATGCATTGACCTAATAAGTAAATCCTTTTCAAGTTTCACATCAATCGGATGAAAATTAAGGATTTCAGAAAAATTGGCCCAAATTGGCCTACATTTACATCAAAATTCGTCGGTGGTTGAATGCATTGACCTGATACACAAATGCTCTTCAAATTTCAAGTCAATAGGTTGAAAATTGAGGTATTTATTAATCTCACTTGAGTTGTTGACCTTTTGCCCTTAAAAACAATAGGATTCTCTTCTTTATGTCAAACTCTACCATTTGGTGAAGTTTTTTAAATTGTGACAGTTTAAAATTGTGACCTATAGGTGACAGACAGACAGACAAAATCGACTGACCAATATACATGAAAAATCTTCGATTTTGCAAGTAACAAAACTAGAAGGGCACTCGGTAGGGCGCATACCTCCGCCACATAATGCCTGATCCACGAGAACATATCGGGCCCAAAACATTTTTCAAATATCATGCTATACAGTACTATATCATTTTTGTACTATATCAATCACTTTAAAAATTAAATAATTCTCGTATCCAGATCCGGATTCGGATCTTCACCAAAATCGAATCAATTCGTCCTTATTACACACGCAACATGTCCGCCGAGTTTCGTCCAAATCGCCCACCATTGAGAGATGGGGCTGAAACCGATATATAGCACGATATCTCAAAAAGTTGTGAAGAATCACTTAAAAAATTCTAGTAGTTGGCTCCGAATCTTCACCAAAATCGAATCAATTGGTCGTGGTCACGCACTCAACCTGTCCACCAAGTTTCATCGGAATCCATCCACAACTTTTTGAGATATCGTGCTATATAATTGGTTTAGTCCTATCTCTCAATGGTGAAGAACCACTTAAAAAAATTATCAGATCCGGATCCAGATCTTCACTAAAATCTCATCAGTTTGTCCTCGTCACACACCCAACCTGCCCACAACATTTCATCCGGATCCGTCCACAAATTTGAGATATCCTGCACACAGACAAAAACAAACAAAGACAGAAAGGGGTGAAAACGTAAGCTCCTTCACCTTTGGTGGTGGAGGTAATGAGCCTGCCATCTCACCCACATCATCAACCAATTCTCCTCTGCTATTCCTCAATAGGTCCACACTCCTCTTCACCGTTTCCTTACCCCTTATACACTTAAATGTCTTGCTGTTATCTCATGTTTGTATATCAGAATCGTTCACAAAAATGGTGTGTAACATTTAGTTTATTTACGTGACAAGGAAAAGCCTGGTGTTGGCTTAGCGGTTAGGGTGGCTTCCTTGGGATCGTAGGGTCCCGAGTTTGAGCTCCATTGGCCGCTGAATTTACACCAAGTGGGGTTGACTCAGCCCGTCATCCTTCCGAGGTCGGCGAAATGAGTTCCAATGTACTGGTGTAGCGGAACAGCATCAGCAGCACAGACATGCCCCAACAAAATTAAAGCAACCCAGCAGCCAAGTTGCCATAAGGAAGAAGAAGTGAGAAGGACTTCGGCAACAGCACTTGCAACACATTGGATTGTTTGATAAACCAGTTAAAAAAAAACCCAAAGGTTCAACACAAGGAAAGCATTGAAAACCATGCAACAGGATTCATTTCTCATGCTCAAATTTGAGGAAAATTCAAGACGATTACATTTCCACATGCTACCAAGAGGAGATAGAGTGGGAACAGGAGTCTGATTCCTACCACTACAATCTCAACATCTGATATAACAAACATACTCAATATCCATGCCTGCACCTGCACAGCAGATCCCTTCGCTATCGAGCACACTATGGCGCCAGATTGGCTCAAGTGTGGTTGCATCCAACTTGGGGCCCATGACACGGTCAAAGGTTTGGTTGGTATACCGCTTCAAAGTGCATTTGGCATTCCTGTACACCAAACAGCGTCCGTACCCTGCAGGCAACAACCGAAAGAAAGGAGGATGTGGGAGGGGGAATGCGGGGAGATTGGTAAAAATTATATCCTGCAGTTTGTGTTGGCCAAACATCAAATAGAGTTATTACAACAAAGGGGAAAACCCACGACTTGATTGTGCTCTTCAGCTTACCACGGTCCACAGAGGCTTTGTTCAAGATGAGGGCATCCTCAATGTCATAGCCACTGAAGCTCATAACCGCGACAGTCGCATTCTGGCCTGCTGGAAGCTTCTCAAAGGAGATTATCTCAATGGTCTTTGTTTGGACCATGGGCCGTTGGGGATAGGCCAATAGGTACATGAGTGTGTCAATGCGGTTGCGCTGGTTGTAGCCAATCGTCCCTGTAGAGAAGATAGATTCCAATTATAGGGTTACAATGTGGTACAAGAAGTAAAACTTTTTTTTTAGTGAAAAAGGATGTTGGGATGTTTCCCCAAAAAATATATATAAACAAGGTCAGCATGGTCACAATAAATCATGTAAAACCATCCCTGCACCTTTCTTTGAATAATGGTTGTCCGGACAGAGTGTGTGTGTGTGTGTGTGTGTGTGTGTGTGTGTGTGTGTGTGTGTGTGTGTGTGTGTGTGTGTGCGCGTGTGTGTGCGTGTGTGCGTGCGTGCGCGTGCGTGCGCGTGCGTGTGCGTGCGTGTGCGTGCGTGTGCGTGCGTGTGCGTGCGTGTGCGTGCGTGTGTGTGTGTGTGTGTGTGTTTTGCTGTTGTTGGCCATCTCCACATGTGGGTGGGTTTCAGGAGATGGAACATGATTGATAATGTGAGAACAAGGGAATGCTGAAGTTTGCCACACATGGTATCGTTGCGCATCTTTTGATGGCAAGGCTCAGAGGAGAACAGAAGGACCACCCGGAAGAAAAAGTAAGATTCAAGGGTCAAGGAAAGTGGTGGCGTAAATGGAATAGGGAAGTCAGGGAAGTTTGACTACCACGGAAAATGGAAAAAATAAAAATAAAAATAATTTTTTTTAAAGGCCTGCACAAAGTTGCAACAAGAAACTGAAGAAACCGATTGCAGATAAGGAATGAAATAAATAAATAAATAAATACAGGCAACAGCAATCAGATTGCAGACCCTCACCAGGATTCATTTTGTGTGCTGGTGTGTGATGCAATTAATAATAGACGTAATGATAAGCAATTAATACGTAATTAAGACATATTCATGTCCCATTATAATTACCTTGCACCATGATTATCATCCACATTACATTAACAATCATCATTATTATTTATCAACTCCACACTTTAGAAAAATCGAGAGGGGGGCGGGGGGGAGGGAGAGAAGGCGTATTATAAATCGGCTTGGTCCGTCCGTCCTTTCCTTTCCTTTCCATCACACTATCCCCGCCTAAACGGTTGGGCAGAAATTCACCAAACATGGTAACAATGTGCAAGAGCAGTCATTTTTGTTTTTTTTGAAATGTTGTGCTATATACAGTATCGTTTTTGGCTCCATCTCTCAATAGCGAAGAATCAATGAGAAACCATCACATCCAGATCTTCAAAGTCAAATCAATTTGGCCTTGTCAAAAACACCCAACCTGTCCACTAAATTTCTTGTGAATCTGTCCACAAGCTTTTGAGATATCCTGCTCACAGACAAACAGAGATACAAATACAGATAGGGGTGAAAAATAACCTCCCTCCTTGCACCTTCACTGGTGGAGGTAAAAAAAAAATATATATATATATATAAAAGGATCTTGCCTTCATCAACAAGGTCAATCCTCAAAGATTGTACCAACACTGGCTCTCATCATTATGTTGATGGAAAATCCTCTTTTTCTCTTTGCCGATGACTCCACCCTCTGCCGTACCATCTGTCATCCCTCAGACCGGCAAGCAGCAGCTTCTTCGCTCACTGCAGATCTGGATAAAATCACAAACTGGTCCAACACGTGGAACATGTCTTTCAATCCAGACAAATCTCACACTCTCACTGTCTCTTTGAAAGGACCGTTTAGAAAACCCCCCCATCCACTTTCTCAACAATCCTCTGGAAGAAGTCTTTTCTTTCAAGCTTCTGGTTCTCACTATCTGCCATGACCTTTCCTGGGAAAGTCACAT
The DNA here is from genome assembly GCF_056783735.1 of Eptatretus burgeri. NCBI lineage: Eukaryota > Metazoa > Chordata > Myxini > Myxiniformes > Myxinidae > Eptatretus > Eptatretus burgeri. Next base: position 84,246,675 of record NC_140961.1, on the reverse strand, counting down.
TTCCAACCTCGCCTCAAAAGCCAGTCGCCGACTGGGAATCCTCCGTCGTGCAAAGTCTTTCCTCGGCCCTCTTAAGCTCCTGACCACTTACAAAGCTTTTGTCCGTAGCCTGATGGAGTACTGCTCTCCCCTCTGGGCTGGTGCTCCTGCCTCCCACCTTTCTCGGCTTAACGCTGTCGAAACCAGGGCATTTAAGATCATCGGCATCTCCCACAATGAAGCTGAATCTTTGGGCCTCTCACTCAATCACCGCAGGTTGGTCGGTGGTCTTTCTGTCTTCCACCGACTCCTCTCCAGGCTTGCCCCCCCCACTCTCTCTGCGATTTGTCCCCACCACATTTCCACAGGGCGCTCAAGGTCCGCCAACAACCCCCTTCTGGTAAAACTACCAAAATCACGAATCACTGCTCATCTTCACTCTTTCATTCCTCTTTTTTCCCGCCTTTGGAATAAACTTCCTCACTCTAGTCTTTCCCATTCTTCCCTCCAAGCTTTCAAAACAGCTGTTCACCACCACCTCTTATCATCCCCCATCCAAATCCTCAATCTTTTCTACCCCCGATAATCCACCCAAGCCCACTTCCTTCATTTCTCCTGCTTTCCTTCCTGAAAGTCCCTGTAATGTCCATCTTCTCTTCGCCATGTTCCCCGTCCCATCCCCATCCCTCTCCCTTCCACAGTTCACCTAATGTGTCTGTTCCCCACTGTTTTGTCCCTCCCACTCCCGCCCCTCTTGTCTCATGCCCCCTTGCTGTGAGTTGTGTGTTAGCTCTCATACGAGCCTCAACAAGGTATACAAAAAAAAAAAATGAAGTACAAGGCAACCATAAAATCCCTGAAAAAGCCTAATACAGTAGTTCAGCAGAGCTCGTTGGGCTGTCCATTAGCAGCTGGAAAGTCATGATTGAATATCTACAGCAATCATGAGCACATACCCATCGCCTGTTTTCCCATCGCACACTGATAGGTATTTCGGGGAGACTGGTTGTGATGTGGGTAAGGAACAAGTCCAGCACACACGCCCAACAGGGTGAACGGCTCGATCTCCAGGTGTGTCGTCGACCTGTGGTCAACAGAGAAGTACAAGATGGGATAGAGCTCTCTTGCAGTCTAAGTTTGTTCAGTGGTCAGTTGAATTGGATAGTAGAATGTGACAGTACAAAAAAGTTGATGTGAAAGAAACAATATTGCAATGCTATCTTTTTTTTTTTTTTAAACACTAACAGGTATCACATCTGGTTATGGACCCTCAAATTTGCTTTAATTATGAAATCACTGTTCTAATAAAGCTAACGAGTATATTTGGAGGTGACGTAGATAGATAGGAAGCTGCTTGCAGCTTCATCGAACAGCATGACTTTTGCTGGAATGAAAGGCATCAGAAAAGTGAAAAGAAGATTCAGGAAAAAGGGTGCGTTGTACAATTCTGTGCAGCAATATATATTTGTAGATCCATACTGTAAAGTTTACAGGAGATGCCCTGGGCGAATGAACGGAAGGTGGGTTGTTTGAACATAAGAGGGTTTCCACCCCAAGAGCTGCTGTGCCAAAAATTCCACTCAACTTCCACCAAATCATTATTGTGTTCTAATCATTTATCTATGTTGCGAGGAACATAACTGCTACTTCCTGTTGAACTTGATGGTTTCAAACAACACTTGCTGTTGGCCGAGTTCAGTCTGTGTTAAAATTATGCCATTTCTGGTTGTTTAAAAGGAAAAAAAAATACGTTTGCACATGTGTTTTACCCATCAATGAGCTGCTCATAGAGGGCGACGTTGCAATCATTCTCCTCATTCACATCCAGGTACTCGACCAATCCCTCGTGCAGGAAATCCTCAAACGTCCTGCCAGAGCAACAGAGATCAATAGAATCATAATGGATTGGCAAAAAAAAAAAATGCAGAGAGCAAATGACTAACACCATGAGCAAATAATCCTTTGTCGGTCATAAACAGCTCCATTGCACATCCACAGCACCAAATGACACCACACACACACACTACCGGCAGCCTTGGTTCAGTTCTTCCATGTGCTTATTATTCACAGCTGGTTTTCCATTTGTCACAATAATGTATGGCCTACGAGAAAAGAAAACCATAATGTAAAGATAAAACATATGAGCAATGTATCATAATCATCAATGCACCATACACTTGATAGAGTGTCAGTGCTGCCTTAGCAGTCTCTTAATAATGGTTACGTTGGGTGGTTTGCCGTTGCCTTCCCAGCAGCCATTTGTAATTTGTTTAGGGCAATGGCAACAACTCATCTACTCCTTGCAAAAGACACTGTGGGACCTTAAACATCCACTAACGACCAGTGCTGGTTGACAAGTACCTTTAAAGCATCCATCTGCTGGACGACGTACACAATGATGCATCACCAAGGTGATGTTTACCAGCTGGTAAGCATTTTAACGCAGGCTAGACAGCCCAGATCAGTGCACGCATCTCTGAGCTATCCTGCCAGCCAACTGTTCAATCGACATCAAACTCAATTATTCTCAATTGTTAAAGTGAGAGAGTGAGTGATTCCAAGTTCAAGCAATTGCTTCGTTGCCAAAGGACAATTACACACTCCTATTGTCTTACAAACCATCTCATCCATTACCGGCACAGGCGTCCCCCATCTGAGGAGATGTACACACAGTGGTCAGAGATGTTTGTAGAAATTGAAACAAATTCGTTGATGTAACCCGCACGGCGCATCAAACGGAAAGTCTTCACCAGCTTCTTGTGATCCTGGATAACACCCAGAATATTACCTGGTTGGGATAGAATGTGGAAAAAAAAAATCTTGATTAACAGAAATTTGTGTTGGTAACAATCAAAAGAATAAACTCCGGAAACTGAATTCCCCCAGATGAGAACCGTAACGATAAATGAGCTACCATTGAGGAAGACGATAAAAGTAGTTGGATAACTGAGCTCTTCCCCAGACAGCAAGCTGATGTCTTCGACACCCAAATTTAAGGCCAGCTTCACAATGGAACCCTCTTCCTCATCCGTCGTGATGTGGGTCATGAGTGCCAAGTTCTTTACCAGACCACAGGCCTGGAATGGAAGAACATAACAAGATTAAAACTGTCAGAAAGATGTCAAAAAAAACACAACAAACAGAGTGCATGGTCAGCATCAATACGAGGCTTGATGGGAGGCAGACTTCAATGAAATAAAAAAAAAAATGATAAATTAACTCATGCCCAGAATAAATGAGGAATATAGAAGGCAGTGAAAACGTTTGGTTGTCACCACCCAAATTCCACATAAAACAGCTGACTCATACGACGACGAGGACGACGAGGACGACGAGGACGACGAGGACGATGAGGACTTTAAATGTACAGTATCTTAGTCTTTCTTTGATACTCCAAGGTTATGCATTTGTAGAAATACCGAGGCTGGAGGATGTTTTTGATTGAAAAGCAGGGGCCTTCACTGAGCACAGAGAAGTCCGAGTTACGGTCCACCCTCTGATTGATCAAAGTTGTCCAATCGGTGGACCATTCATTTTGAGAGCACGCATGCATTATATGGCCAGCAACAAAGTGGGCCAGTCTCGTTTTCATTTTCACAGCAATCGACGATCAGTTTGCCATAATGCGGGAGCGTTTTAATACAACAAACAATCAAAAAAAATAAATAATAATTGGATATCAAAAATAGTTTGATAACCACCTCTCCTGTTTTTTCAATCACACAAAAGTAACATTGTCCTTTTTTTAACAACTTCCTTGATATTGCATTTTGATCTCCAACAGTAACAGCTGGCAGTATCCTGCTCACTTTGCATTCGTAGTTCTCCGTAAAAAAAAAACAGCTGTTGATGGTTTGCTTTCAACAAAGTGCATTTTGTCTTTGTCCGTTTCCACAGTCTTTTGGTTCCTCGTTTGTTACTCTTTGTCAAACGTACGGACCAGATTAAAGTATTGTACGAATAATGTGGTAGCAAACTAAATACACCATTTTAGATAACAAAAGGAAGGACATTTTAAAACGTACACAAACTTGATCGCAAAGTATTGTACAATCTCGTTTGGATTACATGCATTTGCAGTAATACCCAAGGTTTTCCACACATGTGCCTTAAAGCAGGATACACTTTATTACCAACAAGATACCGGTAGTGGACAAAAATAAATAAATAAAAACACAACAAATGGAAACACCAATATATTTATTGGGTCATTTAATTGGGTGTTGGGCCATCACGTGCGGCAAGTACAGCCTGTATGCGCCGTGGCATAGAGTCCACCAGCATCTGGAGTTCTACCGGAGGGATGTGGAAACATTCTTCGACAAGGAGGTCAATCAACTCACACCTGTTTGATGGAGGTGGAAAACGCTGGCTCAGGCGTCATTCCCGAATATCCCACAAATGCTCGATTGGGTTCAAATCTGGTGACTGAGAAGGCCATGATATATGGATAACATCAGTGTCATGCTCATCAAACCATTGGGCGACCGCACATGCTCTGTGGATGGGGGCATTGGGGGAGGTCTCCCATTACAGCCATGCTACCTCTCATTATAGGCAACCAGAAATGGGTGCAGCATTTTTAAAAGGGACCTGAAGCATGCTGGAATGTCATTTGCTCCATTAGCACATGCGTCACACCTGTGTGGAAGCTGTCACTTGGTATCCCTCATTTACCCAGGTGTTTACTTTTTTTGTCCACTACCTGTATATTTGATTGGGAGAGGACTCACAAATAAAATGGCACATCTTTATTTAATATTTTTGATTTTGGTGAAGATCCGGATCCGAGAATTGTTCAAGTGATTCTTCAGCATTGAGAGATAGGGCAAAGTCGACGATTATAATCGCATGATGTCTCAAAAAATTTCAGGACGAGTTGTGACAAAACTTGGTGGTGAGTTTGCTTGGTGACAAGAACAAGCCGATTAGATTTTGGTTCAGTTCCGCATGCAGATCTGGCCTATCAATGGGATACAAAACATAAACCATTCAGCTTGGTGTAGGTACCTGCTCCACAGAGTGCTGTTCCAGTTAATGCACACGATTATGGAACTTTAAAGGTTCCATGACATTGTACAGGAGCAAGTCATTCGACTGGTACCATCATAAAATGAATAATTATTTCAATTCCCTTGCATCATCCTTAAAAAAAAAAAAATGGAACATAAACATACAGAAGCAAAAGTAACAAACAATATAATTAACAATAGTACAGCATACCGTTTTACTTCGACAGTCTTGCAGCTTCCTTGATTCTTGAGGTGCATGATTTGGATTCAAGTAAAATTGGGAACAGGCTCATATATCTCCCTCCCTCTCACATCTCAACTTTATCGACCAATACAAAACATGTGATGAGCCATCGCACGTTCATGAAAAAAAAGCATACTCACCTCTCCTTCAGGAGTATCTGAGGGACACAGCATGCCCCACTGTGAAGGCTGCAGAGAACGGGGTCCGCTGACCTTCCGAGTCTTCTCAAACTGGGACGATATCCGTGTCATCATTCCCAATGTAGAAATGTATGACAGTCGGGAGAGGACTTGCGTCACACCCTGCCGTTCCATCTTGAAACGCTTGAGAGACCAGTTTCCCTAAAAGAGGAAGAAAAATTGATAGTTCATAGCTTGAGCATAAATATGATAAAGTATATAAACATGTGATAGTTGTGTATATTTGCTGAAGTTTTCATGACACAACAAATGACCAAATCCAGTTACCTAAACCACTATAAAAACAAATATTTTAATATCATGTGAATGCTTGTGAAAAAGAGGATTGCAGGGTTATAAACAGTAACGACCAGTTTTATGGGGTTTTGTTTTCTCTATACTTGTTTGAAAAGAAATTTCAAGGGCAGGGATGAAGGCAACTACCAAATAAAAATTATTAATCCAAATACCTTATGTTACCTCATATTAAAAAAGAAGTTCAGGACATATTTGGAGTTGGCACTGTTGCATCATTCCAGAGTAAACAAAACTGAAGACAAACCTCAAAAAGTGTGAATTAGTACATCTGATCATTGTCCGTATCTAATTTGACATCCTTGCATGAAAAAAAAAAAAACATAACATAAAACACACCATTTAGCAAATCAAAACTTCAATGAAGTTCCCAGGAATTTGTGACATTTAACCATTGAGGACCCACAAAGGTAACACCTGGCTGCCTCCACAGAAATCAACTGGTTGCATTTGCCGTTTGTATGAAAACTATATGCTGCACTGTGAAGGATGAAAAATGAAAAATTCTACGAATTATGCCTCTGGTGACGAAGTCGCCGCCGGTGGCATTAAGTTTTCAAGTTGTCCATCCTTCCGTCCATTCTAATTACCTCCGCCACCGAAGGAAAAGGATGCTATGCTTTCACCCCTTTCTGTCTGTCTGTCTGTTTGTATGCATGATATCTCAAAAAGTTGTGGACCGATTCAGATGAAATTTTGTGGACAGGTTTGGTGTGTGACAAGGACAAACCGATTCGATTTTGGTGAAGATCTGGATCCGGATCCAACTACTAGAATTTTTAAAGTGATTCTTCATCATTGAGAGAGAGGGTCAAAAACGATATATAGCATGATATCTCAAAAACGTATTAGGCCCAATATGTTCTAGTGGATCAGGCATTGCGTGGTGGAGGTATGCACTCTATCGAGTGCCCTAGTTTTCTCTGTTTTCTCTGCAACCGTTTATCCAATTGACACAAACTTTTCAGCATAGATGCAGCCACTCATGCAGAATTTTTTAATGATAATTATGACATCAGTTCATGTAGGGTGGCAGCATTGTTGGAAAAACTGAAAAACTTTGGATCTCTGTATCGCCTAATCCCACGATGGAAAAAAGTTGAAACGTGGTATCCCTGTCAAAATTCAACACGTATAACGCTGCATCCAATTGGTATGAAAAATTGTGAGTTTCATTTGGAGATAGATTGGTCAACATAAATTTTTTATGCCATCATTGGTCATGTGGTTTGGTAGCCATATTTAAAAAAATAAAAAATAATAATATTTGAAAAAAAAATTAATCCACAACCACTTTAGAGATTGAAGTGAAACTGTAAAGAAATGATTGACTAGCCATGTTGAATGAAATTTGATAACTACGACATCATCGGTCACATAGTCTGGCAGCAATCTTGGACTAACCCGAAAACTTTCAAAAAACTTCTTCTCCAGAATGGCTGGACCGGTTGAGGGTAACTTCAGACATATTCCCCATGCCTTGGGGATACGAGGGTAATAAAGAATGATTGATAATTCACGGGTTTCAGCGGCCATATTGGATTGAACAAAAATATTGAATAATGTTTCTCTGGAACTGCTTATCCAATCAAAGCAAAATTTACCAAATATCATCTTTCACTATCGCTTGATACAGTATGGAAATGATGACATCATAGGTGATGTGGTGTAGCAGCCATTTTTGATAGATAAAATAAACAAACCTTATCTCATCAAAATGAAACTTCACACACACGATCCTCTACCAAATTGTGGGCAGATGCCAACTTTTCAATGCCATTGGTCATGTGGTTTGGCAGCCATGTTAGTTTGAAAACCAAAAATTAAAAATTTTTTCTCCAAAACCGCTTAACGGTTCAATATGACCTGCTGCATTACATATAACAATGGTATGGGATCACAACTGCAAGGTTTGGCATTGATCGCAACAGCGGTTTCCAAAATATAATTTTAAAAATATTTTCCTTAAAACCAATGTGGCTGCCACACCACATGAGTGATTACATCATTGTTAGATCAAATGTATGCAGCAAGAGGAGTGGATCATAAGTGCAAAGTCTAGTATTGATAGGTTAAAGTTTCAAAGAAATAATTGTTTAATTATCTCCTTAAAACCAACATGGCTGCCACATAATGTGACCGACGAGGTCATCATGAAAATAAAATATTTGCAGCAACTGTGGTGGATCATCACTGCAAAGTCTAGCCTCGAAAGGCTGAGCTGTTTCAGAAAAAAAAATTTTTTAATACGATTGACTCGGCATGGGGAATATTGGTTGAAAATTTCAACATCAGTCACATGGTCTCGCAGCCATGTTGGACAAAGACATAAAATAAAAACTTATCCGATCAACGCGAAACTCCAAAGACGTAATCGGCCACCCATTCTGAATTTGATTTGATAAAGAGGACGTCGTGGGTCAGATGTCTGATCGAAGCAGGGTTGTATCAAGTGTGGCGGCATGAATTATTTTTATTTTTTTTACTTTCGTTTTTTTCACCATTGAAATTTCATGAAATTTTCACCATAAATGCGACTACTCATGTAGAACGTTTTTGTCATAACTACAATGTCATACGTCATGTGGTGTGGCAGCCATGTTGGAAAAACAGGGGGAAAATAAAAAGATAAAAACAAAAATTTGAACCTCTGTCAAAACATACCAAGGACAAAATTGAAACTTGGCACATGTGAAGTACTCCCCATAAGAAACAAGTGTGATTTGACGTCATACGTGGCTTTATTATAACATCATAATTGCATATGTCAAACACATTATCCGATCAATATGAAAAATTTTCAGGATCATCGATGGCTAAATTTACGTCACACTAACATGTTACCTTACCCGGCTTCAGGCTGTGGAAATCAAGGCATTTAGGATATTTTGGTATCTCCCGCGATGAGGCTGAGTCTTTTGGCCTCTCACTCCATCACCGCAGGCAGGTCGGTGGTCTTTCTGTCTTCTACCGTCTCCTCTCTGGTGTTGCCCCCACCGCCCCCCTGTCTGCAATTTGTCACCACCATATTTCCGCAGGGTGCTCAAGGTCCACCAAAAACCCCCTTCTGGTAAAACTACCAAAATCACGAATCACTGCTCACCTTCACTCTTCTATTCCTGCCTTTGGAATAAAAAACTCACACACTCTCTTCAATCCCATTCTTCCCTCCAGGCCTTCAAAACAGCTGTTCACCACCACCTCTTATCTTCCACCATCCAAAACCTCGATCTTTTCTACACCCGTTAAACCACCCCAAACCCACCTTCAAATTCCCTGCTTTCCTTCCTGAAAGTCCCTGTAATGTCCATCTTGTATACCCCATGTTCCTCACCCTATCCCTCTCCTAATGTCTCTGTTCCCCACTGTTTTGTCCTTCCCTCTCCCACACCTCTCGTCTCATATGTCGCCCTTGCTGTGCGTTGTATGTTAGCCCTTATACAAGCCTCGACATTATATACAATAATAAACTTTTCTTTTTTTTATTGTAATTGGCAAAAATAAAAAATTGATGTCAGTCACATTATTTTAATCATAAAACCTACAAATCTTTTTCTCCAAAATGGCTCATCAGATCGAGGCGAAACTACAGGTATGATCAGCTATCCATGAGGAACAAAAACTTATCAGTCGGAGGTCACCTGGTTTGGCAGCTATGAAGAATAAATATTTTAAAATCTTATTCTTCAGAATGGCTTGACAGATCAAAGGGAAACTTCACCTACATGTTCCCCAAGCCTTGGGAATGCCAGGGTGTTCACAAATAATTAATAGGTCACATGGTCTGGCAACCATATTGGTTTGAACAAAAAATGTTTTTAAAAACAGCTTAAAAATAATAAAAATAAAATCTCTCTTGAACCGCTTCATGAATCAATGTAAAACATCACAGTTATAATCAAGTCGACATGTGAAATATATATTTTCAATTTCAGTATGATCGGATGCATGGTCTGGCAGCCAGAATGATTTCATATTCTGAATCTGGGTTCAGGGATTTAAATTAACTCGGTACAAGTACATATAATGATGTAATAATGTCGGCGGAGGCATATCTGGCGACGTCGAAGAGTGCCCTTCTAATTTTTTAAAATATTTTGATGTACCATACAATTTTATAGGACATTGGTGCTGCCGAACTGAAGCAGTTTCTTGGCAAGGGTTATACTGGGTGGTTTGTCATTGCCTTCTCAGTGTTTGTCCAGTCTCTATTATTTTTAATGTTGAGCATCAAGCAAGGAAGCAGCACTACCATTTTTTTTTTAAATTAATTCTTTGGTAAGACTCGTCTTGGTTTGAACTATTGACCTCCCACTCAGAGCGGATTGTCAAACCACCAAGTCTGTTACTATACAATTAGATCTAAAATTATCAGTTTTGAAATCAATTTATTTTTCCTTTAATTATCACCATCAACAGCAAGTCAAATTTCAGAGCAATGACTGCTGTTCCACAAATGAATGGCCAATGTTATACAAAAGGTTTGAAATCATGAAAATCATTCAAACAAAATTGGTGCACTCCCTACGTGCGAGAAAGCAAAAACAACTACTACAACTTCATCAGCATCAAGTGAAGCATCCACATAAGTTGTGTGATGTGTGTGTGGCTCGTACAGTGGATATGGCATTTACAAGACCATTAGTGATCTGGTCTTGCCGAATGTGTTTGACGATGTCAAACTGTGCTGCACGGGGCTTCGGGATAGTCTGGTCAGCAATTTTTTTCAGCTCAGAGTTGAACTTCTTGAAAAGATCTTCAAACAGCAGTGAGAGGAGCTAAAATCAAACCAAAGCAATATTAAGAAATGATAACAGCACATTCAAAATAAAAAACTTCCAACTAGTTGCAAGAATCATACATTTTGATTATAGAAGCCTTGAAAGATATTTGTGAATGCTACAAGTACAGCACCAATCAACCCTCCCTCCGCCCCACCCCCCGCCCCCCTCAAATAACTAACACCACACATGATAGAGGTTCCTTGAAAATCCCCTTTAAGCTTCACTGTTTAGTGGTAATGTCAAAAGTGAACAGTCACCTGACCAGCCAGTTCAAGTCGCTTGTTACCATAGTAATCACGGTCATCCACTTTGTGGCTCCCTTGGGCCAGGATGACGCGGCGCACCATAACAGCAATGTACAAGCACTTGGACCGGAAATCGAATTCTTTAACCTGTGAAGATCACCAAAGGTCAGCATTTATAATCATTTGTCTCTTGAGCAGAGATCTGATATTCATTTTCTCATTTTTCCAAACATTTATTATTTAAAAAAATTAATAAGTAAAAATAACAAACCATTACCGTAGTGCTCGACCTGAATCGAGTTCTCAATCTCAAACTCAGCAGTGCTTCTGAGCCAGGTCAAGCCAAATTTGGCGATCAACTCAGAAAATAACTCAGATATTTTCATCACACGAAGTGAAGTAATTGCATTACTTTGCAAGTATGTGTGGTAGAAATGCACATCAATACATGAAAGCCCGCTTCTCTGAGTTGCAAAGCAAAATGTTACCGTAATCGGGCACCAACTGTTAGTCGTGAGCACAAGTATCACGACGTGGCTTGCTCTGATTGAATGTGGTTGTTTTGTGTACTTTTATATATTTTTATATTGATTCATGAAATATTTTTTGGATGCTCCTTCCGTGTCCTTCTAATCGTTTTCTGCTTTGGGAGAATAAATAAATATTTGTTTGAACCGCTGAATGAAGATTCCATTATACTTCTTCAAAATCAGAAAAGGCCTTATAAAAAAGGTAACTGTGATAAAATGAACACATTTTTGTTCCAAGTAAAGATATTAGCTTTCCAACCAAGTAAATAGATTACAGTAAATCCTCACCCTTTGCGGGGGTTACCACCCTGAGATCAGCATAAATACTGATACAAAGGAGGATAGGTTCCCGACACAAATCTAACCATATTTCGACAAGAATATATCATGTAAAAGTGGAATTACTAAATTTATGTAAAATTAATGTACAGTAAGCTAAAAGCCTTTTACTGCATGCAATATATATTGTTACGAATTTGGAATTCGATTGCACACAACATGCAGGTTCCTTTAGTCAGCTGTGTCGATAAGTGCTTGTTCCCTAGATAGCTCACCTTCCATTGTTTAAATGTTTAGAAATCATTTGGATGCGCTGCGGATCGATTTAATAGTTAGGGAGCGAACAATGGAGACGTCCCTCCCCCTCTTCTGCAAAGAGGAAGAAGAGCCCTTCTGTCCCGTGATTCATGACGTCAACAACTCCCTCCCACTCGTGGTTGAGCGGGGGATGGATCACGAGGGCACGGGGAGGGGCGGAGAAGGATAAAGAGGAGATCCTTACTTTGTTCGTGTGGGGAGTGGGAGAGTGGTCATTCAGCAGGCCGTCGGGTCCTGTTTGGCTTGGGTTAGGGTTGAGGCTTTTGGAAGCTTTTTGCTTCTGCAGAGGAGTTGTGTGGTTGTTCAGCAGACCTTCGGGTCCTGCTTGACTCTGATAGGTTTGGACGCTTTTTGCTTCGACTGGCTCGGGAGGAAGCTTTTTGAAGGCTTTCTGCTTTGGTGGTTCAGGGAGCTTCGGCCTCGGCTTGGCTCGGGTGGAGACTTTTTGGAGAGCTGCTTTGTTTGGAAGAGAGTTGAGCCGGTTGCTCGACTCGAGCTGCGAGTGGTGGCTTCTTCTTCTTGGTTCGTGAAGCTCTTTGTTCTCCGTTTGGTTCCCGGCTTGGTGCGACTCGTCGGCCTCTTCTTGGAGGTGGTTCCTCTGGGAAGCGACGCATCGACGGGAAGGATCGGCGCTTCGTCTCACCAACACGTGTTGAGAAGCGCGGGAGGATTCGCGGGAGCTTGGGAAGGATCGCAGCTCACGGCGATTGGATCCAGCTCGCTCTCGCTGGAGCCCGGGTCCGAACAACTTGAAGACCACACGAGGTGGAGAGGTTCGAGATCGGCTCTGGGTTTCAGCTCACCTATCCTCCGAGCTGGAGCTCGTTATTAAAGGCCTCAGCCACCATTTCTTGGGTATGTGTGTGTGCGAACAGGTGTCCGTGGGCCCGTCTAATAAGTAGGAAATTGTTAAGTGCTTTGTGTGCTGTAAATCTTTGCATTGCTTTTCGTATAGTCAGAATAGTTCTGCTCTTACGTGCTTCCCTAGTTCCCCATTATTATTAACTCATGCATGCCCGTAGGTGCGTGGCTGTACGTGCAAACAAAACAACAACAAAAAAAAAAAAAAAAAAAAAAAAAAAAACTTTCAAACCACGTGCCAGAAACAACAACCACACAGGCCGTTCCTTCGCTCTTGCGTGCCTGTACAAGCATGGCCGTATGTGCAAAAAAAAAAAAACTTTCAAACAACCAGACAGGCCGTTCCTTCGCCGTCGTAAACGACGACTGGATTGGGACATTGTGTTTAAGAAAATCGAGAAAGAAAGAATAGTCAGTTGATAAATCAAGAAAAAAAAAAAATCGAGAAAGAATACAGTAATCTTCACTGACTGGATTGGGGCAGTGTATTTAAGAAAATCGAGAAAGAATACAGTAAATCGATAAAAAAAAAAAATCGAGAAAGAATACAGTACTCGTCACTATCCGGAAGTTCGCATATTGCAGTTATGATTATTCGCAATTTAGTTTTAATGGCCAATTATTCAATTAGCGCCAACGTATTTTGCCTTTTCGCAAGGAAAAACACGGAGAGGAGAGAGAGAGAGGAGAGGAGAGAAAAAAACCCGTAATGGCGAACGCGGCTGTGTTTCTCTTCACCATCGACCACGTCTTCGCAGCAACGCTTCCTGTCATTGGTTGATATAAAATGGCCGCAGCAACGGTTCCTGTCATTGGTTGGTAAATAAATCGCCATAACTTGGGAAGCACTTGTCCGATTAATATCAAACCTTGAAAAGGCACATCCTCAGGTCCCCAACAATATATCTGGCAAGTTTCAATGAGATCAGACCGGCAGTTGTCGAGAATCAGCAGTCACAGACACACACACACACACACACACACACACACACACACACACACACACACACACACACACACACACACACACACACACACACACACACACACACACACACACACACACACACACACACACACAATGCTGGAATTATAGATAGATAAATACCCCAATTGTTAAATGTTTTCAGCTCGTCGCATCGATTCTTTCATTGACTGAGCATTTTGTGTGTTGGTAGTTAGAAAGCCGTTGGTTTGTCGTAAAAGGGGGACATTTGGACCGATGGTTCTCGGCGATTACGCCGCTCGGAATCGGGCACGGGATAGGCTCGCCTCAGCGGTTTGTTCCGTACGAGTTCCGTCGAGGGTGGAATACCCCGGTAGTTGGATCACGTGGGTACTTAGTTACAGTGAAGATTGGCAATCGACCATACCCCACGTGATCTGCCCATTGGCGTATTTCGGTTCTTGTTCAAGGACCCGTCGACTCGGAGTTATCCGGGCGGCGATCTATATTCCGGGCGATCGGTCGGGCCGACTGGACTTGCGGCTCCGTCAGAGTGGTTGGTTGGCGGACGACCCCGGCACCATAACAATACATACACACACACACACGCACACACAAATTTACCCCTCCCAAACCCTCCAGCCAAAGTAGGTGCATAAAGCAACCTAAGAAGATTTACACAAGATAAGCGATATGCTGTTTAGAACCATTCCCAGAGTTAAACTATAAAGACGTTCACACAGTATACATGTGAGAATCCCAATGCCACACACCCCCTCAGCTACCATACCGGCTTCATCGCTTATTGGCGAATCATCGACAACGCAGACAGCAATGCATACCATTGAGGCTCTCAAGCATGTAGCACGTGCAAATGTCAAAAGTACATACATACATATATATATATATATATATATATATATATATATATATGTATACCCCCACCCACATCTCACCTGTGAATGGAGGAAATAGCCAATCAGCTCTCACCTAATGAAGTAAACACAGGTGGCTTGGATTGTATAACAAATTGACACCTCTCACACTCCTCTAGCCAAATAAGTTGCGTAAAGCAAACCAAGAAGACCTACACAAGGTAAGTGCTACACTGTTTTGAACTCTTCCCAGAGTTCCTCTAAAACTATAAAGACATTCACACAAAGTACACACAAAAGAATCCCAATGCTACACACACCCTCAGCTACCAGACCGGTTTCATCACTTATTGGCGAATTATCAGCAATAGCGTAGACAGAAAGGCATACTAAAGAGGCTCCCGATGTGTGAACGTCTTTATAGTTTTTTTTAGGAACTCTGAGAAGGGTTCGAAATAGCGTAGCACTTACCTTGTGTAAGTCTTCTTGGGTTGCTTTATGCAACTTCTTTGGTTCGAGGAGTGTGGGAGGGGTCTATATATATATATATATATATATATATATATATATATATATATATATATATATATATATATATATATATATATATATATATATATATATATATATCAGATACTGTGCGACTCCAAACAACAATGAGTGGTGAAAGCGCCAGCTGTGTCCCATGCAGCCTTTGCTGCATGATACCGGGGGCAATAAGTGCCACCTGCCACACAGGACATGATCTCCTACTTTGCCAAACACAATCTGGAGTCATCAATGGTCTGCTGTTGGCACAATTATGATCATTAATGTCATTCTCTGATCTGAAATAAACGCCGTGACGTCAGCCATAACACAAGTACTGTCTGTGGCTCCTGCAAGAGCCACCTTGCAGCAATAATTACCAAGATGGAATTTCAGAAGCTGTCACAAATGTATGGAGAAATGCAGTTCCCGACCAATTTCGCACTCATTAGGGCAACATAAGCAAGATTCCATGTGACACGGTTTCCCTCAAGTCGTGTGTGTGTGTGTGTGTGTGTGTGTGTGTGTGTGTGTGTGTGTGTGTGTGTGTGTGTGTGTGTGTGTGTGTGTGTGTGTGTGTGTGTGTGTGTGTGTGTGTGTGTGTGTGTGTGTGTGTGTGTTCCACTCCAAGCTTTAGATCATGTAAAAATAAGTAAAATAAAATAAAATGTTCCACCAATTTCTGCTATGAATGAACAGAATGGGAACAACAAAAGATGGTAGGGTGCAAGGGTTGCTCGAGTGCATGAGAAAACATCGCACAAGGAGAAATAGAAAAGTATAGTGAAAACTTACTGGGACATGGGCAATAACAGTGTTAGCCAATAGTTCACGGGCCTCCTCCATCTTCGTCTTTTTCGGTCCACCCCACATCCTCTGACGACGCACCTTGTTTCCGATATACCGCAGAGCCTGCACCAAGGGAAAAAGTAAATAAGAAAAATAAAGTGCAGGATAATGATTTGCATCATTAATTTTGATCAAGGTCAAAAAAGTTATTTCAGGTATGACATTCTAAGGAAAATATAATTGAAGCACGATATGTATGGATGCTCATTAGCTGTGAACCCCCATGCCTGCACTCCACAGTTCCTTTGAAGGAGTCATATGTATGTTACCAAACAAAATGCAGAGAAAAAAGAAAAACCCACTACCAAGAGTAAAGTGCACCACTTTGTGCAAAACTTTCGTCTGGCCAAAGAGACATGGAAAACGGCCCCAAAAACAAATTACAATCTGAGCGCGGAGCCAGCCCAGGCCCGAGAGGATGCCGGCTGGGATGCTCGGACCTCTTTGGGGATCCCAAAAAAGGTGGAATCCTGTTTGTGCAGCGCCAGTCCCAGGAAAAAGCCAGCCAGGAGGCCAGGACCAAATGGGATAACAAAGTGAAAAAGTCAAAACATCAATTCAAAGTCAGAGCAAACTTCTTTGCTCTTACATGTGCCTTGATTTTGTCAAGACAAAAAATTAAAAATAATAATAATTTTTAAAATGTTGGGGGGGGGTGGTGGGGGGAGGAGAACAACAGAAAAATTAATTGGTAGAGGTCAAGTGCATGTATCATTTTCAAATTTATTCTCAAGGAATCCACCAAATAGTGAATTATGTATGCGAAGAGGAAGGTGAAAATTAAAAAAAACAAAGTGTAGAAATCTTCTTTCATACAAAGGAGTAAAGTAAGTTCTTGGGGATGAGGGGGTGGGGGGAGGAGGGAAGGAAGTTTAAATGAGATTAGATAACAGGGAGGAATGAAACAGATGGGCAAACTTCCTCTATTTGGTTTTATTGGGCGATACCAGTCACTATTAAAAATATTAAATAATTATGGTTGCAAGACCATGCGTCCGATCAGGTTGAAATTTAAAACATATATTCCCCTTGACTACAAGATCACAACTGTGACATTTCACGTCGACTGATGAAGCAGTTCAAGAGAATTTTTTTTTTAAGATTTCCATTGAATCCAATATGGCTGCCTGACCATGTGACCTAATGATTATTCATGAACACCCTGGTATCCCCAAGGCTTGGAAAACATGTGGATGAAGTTTCCCATAGATCTGTTAAGCCATTCTGAAGAAGATGATTTTTAAAGACTTATTCTTCCAAAAAAAAAAAAAAATTGCCAAATTACGTCACCTATGACATCATTGGTGGAGAACTCTGTTCCTCATGGATAGGCGAGTATACCTGTAAGGTTTTGCCACGATCTGTTCAGCCATGTCGGAAAAGATTTTTGAAGGTTTCTTTCTTAAAAACTATATGGCTTCTGAACCACATGACCGATGAAGTCATCAATTTATCCCTCGATGACCCTCAATTTTCATACTGACGGATAACACGTTCAACATATGCAATTATGACATAACAAAGTCGCCGATATTAAAAAAAATAAAAAATAAAAACATTTCCTATGGGGAAGAACTTCACATGTGCCAAGTTTCAATTTTTTCCCATGGAGCAGTTTCAAAGATAGAGGTCCTAAGTTTTTCCTTTTCCCCAACATAGAAGACACACCTCATGACCTATGATGTCATAATTATCAAAAACATTCCACATGAGTCGTTGCACCTATGTTGAAACATTTGTCAATCAGATAAGCGGTTGCAGAGAAAAAGAAAATTTTCATGGACGGACATGCGTAGAGAACACCTGAAAACAATGATTCTGGCAACTTCGTCAGCGGAAGAATATTTAAAACCAAACAAAACAAGCAAACAAGAGACTCATCTCGACGCATGTGCGATCAGGATGAATTCAGATCCAAAGTACTGTAAAACTACAGGTTCGTTTTCCAATTCATGGTCAAAATATAATATTCAATTGAAGTCAAGTTGCTCCTCGATCATAAACCGACGTTTGCAGATAGGACAGACAGAAGTGAACCAAATGCTTAACTGTGCTTTTTTCTTCACGTGGAATCATCATCCCATATCAAGTTCAGCATGTTTGGCAATAAATACATTTCAAAGGAATCTGGTATGTTACCAGCACCATCTGTAATGGACGGAGGTTATGTTTTCACCCCTATCTGTTTGTGTGCAGGACATCTCAAAAGGTTGTGGCTGAATTTGGATAAAATTTGGTGGACAAGCTGTACGTGTGACAAAGAAGAATTGGTTCAATTTTGGTGAAGATTTGTGATTCTTCACCATTAATAGGAATAAAACGATATATAGCACGATATCTCAAAAAATTATGGATGGATTCGGACGACACTAAAAAAAAATAAAGGTTAGGTGTGTAAATAAAGGTTAGGTGGACAGGTTAGGTGTGTAACAAGGACAAATCAATTCGATTTTGGTGAAGATCCGAAAAAAAAATTTTTTAAGTTATTTCTCAACATTGAGAGATGGGGCCAAAAAATGATAGCATTATGTTCCTAAATGTTGTGGACAAGTTATGACAAAACTTGACGCACGAGTAGGTCAGGTGACAAGGACAAACCGATTAGATTTTGGTTTAGGTGCGGATCCCGATCCGGCCCATCGGTGGGATACAAAACGTAAATTGTACAGCCTGGCGGAGGTATGCGCTCTTCCGAGTGTCCTAGTTTGACTGTTTTTGTAAGGATGTATGTGGATCATCCATTTATCAAAAAATGATACAACTGTTGCATTGAATTTCTTCATTTTTGCCTTTCCTGGCATGTTCCTCCTTTTCCATAAAAGAGACTTGAAAGTTTTGTCGGCTGTCGCAGCTGCTGCCTTCCTTTTTCTTCTTGTCTTTTGTTATTTTACCATCGCATGTTAATATCTGCACATTCATTTCAATCTAGCACACAATCTCTCCAAGCTTTCCTTCATAAATAATGCTGCTGCATTCCCCTTCATAGAAGTTCTTCAGTACTATTACCATTTGTAATGGAATTCTATAGTGCTCCAATACAATTTCACAGACCTTTTCTCTGAAATAAAGACATTAGTTTTTCTTTTCCCATTAAAGCATATGGGTAGACCTATGGAAGCAGTGAAAAAGTGCTTTGCATTTTATTTATTTATTTTTTAATCTGTCCAGAAGGAAAAATCCAGCAAACAATCGATCTTCCTTTCCCAAAACCATTGGTTGTTCTCCATTGTCAGCTTGAACCTCATCAACAAAATTCATAACAAATAAAAATTATACACCTGGATCAACTTGAGAAGTTTGTCGAGTTCAACTAACTGTACTAGCGGGGAGGCATCGCCACAAAGTGCATTTTCATACTGATCCAAATTGGCAAACAACACAGGATCGGAAGACCTGCAGCTGTGTGAAGATTTGAGCCTTCTGACATTCCTCCAGGCTGGGGCCAAAAGCTGCCAAAACATGCTCTTCTGTTCCAATCATTTGCACGATCTCCTGGTCACACTCCATAGCCATTGCCTGCCAAACACACCCAACAGAGATGCTGTTAAAATAACTCGTCACGATCTTCCCTTACGACAATTTAAAATTTTGAAATCGGTCTAACATTTATAAAATTCTTCTACATTGCAAGCAATTTGCTTGTGACCTAAAAACAAGTTATTGAAATAACACAAAGGGAAGGAATGAAGGTGGAAAAAATGCAGAAGGTGTCTTCTCTCATCGAGTCAGCAAGCTTGGAGCAACAATTCACATTTATTTCCACATCTGATGTAATGTAAATGCAATAAGGGTGGTGAGGTGCTTCATTTGAAACCAGTTGGTCAATATATGTTGCTTTTTGATGCCCAGGGTCTGTAATTTCAATAAATAAATAAACAAGCAGTCATAGATTGGTACTTACGAAATCGTCAACTTGACCTCTGACCTTGTCTAATAAAAGCTGTCTCTCGAGAAGGTAGCGACGCAAACCAGAAGTTTCTACGATGATTCTGTACCAAACCATCAAAAATCGAATGTTTGACCTCACTGTGACCTTGACCTTTGACCAAAATGTAATCAGCGCTAGCCATCACCCTCATGAATCACGTGGTGCAATTTGACATTGGTAGCTTCTTCCGTTCTCGAGTTATCGTGCCTACAAACAAACACACAAACAAACACACACACAAACAAACACACACACACAAACAAACACACAAACAGAGGATGGAAGTCATCAATATACTTACGAAATCTAAGGATTTCGTAAGTAATAAATAAATTGTATTGGTATCAAAGCCAGTGACCAATTGCAAATTAATAGTAGGATGTGCTAAGCGTTCCAATCAGGAACAAGGGTACGAGTTCTTATGGCTTTCCAAGCCATTGATGGAGGAAAACAAAAATTGCCCCCAATCAGCCTTCGCAGTGAAAATGGGCCAATCTGCACCCAATGGCTCACATATATCATTATAATCTTGCTGTTGGTCATCTCCAAATAGCTGCAATCATGATCTATAGAGAAGAACATGCGACAATAACATACAATTTATTCACCGATTGATCAGTAACACAAGACTGGGTCACCCACCTTGAAGATTATCGCGACAGGAATATCATCATTCAGGGTGTTGTGTTTGAGGTAGTAACGTCCGTTTTTCACCACAATGCTTGTTCGGCTTTTCTTCTCATGAGTTGAACTGTTGAGAGAATCTCACCTTACTTAAGAGGCAATATAAACAACCAAATAAATGACATACACCAAACTGGTTATTACCCTTGCCAGAGGAGAGGGTAATGTATTTGGGTCCATTTGTCTGCACAGACCTTTAGTGTTTTTTTTTCTCCAAAACCTGTCAGACTGAGACAAATTTTTCACCATAGGAGTGACTACTCATGTAGAATGTTTCAATGATAATTATGACATCAGTCACGTGGTGTGGCAGCCATACTGGAAAAACGGAAAAACTTTGGACCCCTGCATCTCTGAAACCGCACCATGGAAAAACTGAAACTTGGCACACAGCAAGTACTCCTCATAGGGAATAAGTGTGATTCTTATGACATCGTAATTGCATTTGTAGAACGCTACATCTGATTAGTATGAAAATTTTTGAGGGTCATCCAAGGATAAATTTGTCCACAGAAGAAAAAAAAAAAATTAATGTCATCGGTCACATGATTTGGCAGCCATATTGTTACTAAAACCAAAATGTTCTCCAAAATAGCTGAACAGATCGAGGCAAAACTTTACACGTATGAATAACCACCTATCCATGAGGAACAAAAGGTTTACACACATGACAACATTTGTCATATGGTTTGGCAGCGATATTGGATTTACCGAAAACCTCTCATCTTCTTCAGAATGGCTGGACAGATCCAGGGGAAACATCACACAAAAGTTCCCCAAGTTTTGGGGATACTAGGGCATTCATGAATAACACTGAACAACAAAATTTTTTTACTGGAGATGTGTAAAGTGATTTAGACTAATTTGGGTACGCTGATTTCAAAAATCATAACCGTTTTGCTGTATCACGTCAGGATTTTCAGTAACAGAAATATTCCCATTGCCTAGAAGTCAGGATTTCAATGAAATTTACAAAAATTCATTTATTCATTTATTTCATCATGAATGCTTCAAAATTATAGAAATTACAGAAAAACTCCACTAGAATGGAATTAAAAATGCTTTAGGCATTTGGCTTTGCGTTTGTGCTGCTCTGTGTCAGTTTCACGATGCAGGAACCAGCAGAAATCGCCCATCATGTTCGGGTTGTGCCGCCCTTGGTAACGCGTCTCCATGAGTGAAATCTCTTGGTGGAATTGCTCGCCGTGCTCATCCGAGACTGCTCCCAAGTTGTCAGGGAAGAAGTTCAGGTGCTGGTGTAGGAAATGGATTTTCAGGGACATCCTGGAGCCAAGTTTCCTGAAGGACTCCAGAAGCTGCTGCACTATTTCTTCATAGTTGGCCGTGCGCTCGTTCCCCAAGAAGTTGTCCGTCACAGCTTTGAAGCTCCTCCACGCTGCCAGCTCTTTGGGGTTTAGAGTTGTCGGAAAAGTTTCGTCCTTCATAATCTGTCGGATTTGCGGTCCAACAAAGACACCAGCCTTGATCTTGGCCTCTGACAAGGTGTTGCCAAACTTTTCCTTGAGGTATAAAAACCCACGCCCATTCAGATCCATTGCCCGTACAAAACTTTTCATCAAGCCGAGCTTTATGTGGAGTGGTGGAAGGAAAACCTTGGCTGGGTCGACAAGGGCGACATGCTTCACGTTGTGTCGACCAGGTACATGCTCTTTTCGCTCTTCCCAATCTTTCTTCGTCCAGTGATTCTTGTCGTCTCTGCTATCCCAGAGACAAAGGAAGCACATGTATTTCGTGTAGCCTGACTGCAGCCCTAACAACAGCGCCACCACTTTCAAGTCTCCGCAGATGTGCCAGTTGAAGTCATTGTACTTGATGGAATCAAGCAGCTGCCGCATAGTCTCATAGGTCTCTGTCATGCCGAACGCGTGAGCCAGTGGGACTGATGGTTTCTCGTTGCCATTGTGGAGCAAAACAGCCTTCAAGCTGTTCTTCCCCGAGTCGATGAAGAGGCACCAGTCTGCAGGATCGTGATCACACCGAAGTTCTTTCAACAGACCGTTGATGTCACTGCAGAATGTCATCGTGTCTTCCATCTCAAAGAACTCAGCCATGTCTCTGTGACGTGCTCTGAACAAGGATATCTTGGTGTTAGGTTCAAGTAGATTCCACTGCTGCAGCCTTGATCCAAGCAGCTCTGCCTTCGCCTTTGACAGCGAGAGATCTCTTACAAGATCATTTAAGTCTCCCTGGTTCAGAAGGTGTGATTCTTGAGTGTCGGGTTCAAAAGGGTCATCATCACCATCCTCTTCACCACTGCTTACAGCTATGTTCTGATCAGCTGGAGGTGTTGGAACGGGGTTCTCGTCATCATGAGGCACAGGTTTATGAGCAGAGACACAGTCAGCGTACTTGATGTGACCTTTAGTCTTCTTGTTGAAGCCGGCGATGCTTGTGCAGCAGAAATAACAATCATCATGATGATTCTGCGGCTCACGCCATATCATGGGCACCGCAAATGGCATGCTCGCACGCTTGCCCACCAACCACTGAGTCAAGGTTGTGTGACAGCTTGTGCAGCAGATGTGTGGTGCCCAGCTCTGTTCTTGGTCCCCCACCTTACACCCGAAGTAGTGAAAGTAGGCGGCCTTCATTTTCACTGCTGTAGATATACTTCGCTGTTGATCTTTTTTGGTATACCGACCACAGACATAACAGAAGTTGTCAGGATGATTGGTACAGGAACGCCTACTCATCTTTATCTGAAAGAAAGAAATATAACACAAGTTAACAACAATTGTACGAAATAGACATGTTAAAGACATATGTAAATTTCATTGAAATCCTGACTTCTAGGCAATGGGAATATTTCTGTTCCTGAAAATCCTGACGTGATACAGCAAAACGGTTATGATTTTTGAAATCAGCGTACCCAAATTAGTCTTAATCACTTTACACATCTCCAGTAAAAAAAATTTTTTGAAATTTGTTGTTCAGTGTAATTGATGTCATGTGATCTGGTAGCCATTTTGGATTAAGCGAAAATCTTAAAAACATCATCTTGAACCGCTTCATCGACATGAAACTTCACATTTATGATCAAGTTATGATGGGGAATATTTGTTTAAAATTTCAACCTTTAATGGTACAGTTAGCTGATCGGACATAATTATGGTCTTGGCCACCATAATTACATATATATATATATATATATATATATATATATATATATATATATATATATATATATATATATAAATAATTTTATTCTGAATAAGGCTCACTTGGCTGTGCCTGGATGGGTTTGAGGGCAGAGGAATAGCATCTCAAACCCAAATCCTATCCCGGTTCCTCCTGATGACTTCATCTTTGCTCGTTTGGGTTCCCTCTGATTATTCCAATATAGGACCTATTTGATTTGAATTGAATATATTTTCATCCCATTCTGAATTCAATTGAATAATAATAAAAAAAATGTCATGGGTCAGGGTCAAGTGTCCGTTCAAAGTGGGGTTGCATCAAAGCAGGAAGTCGTCATACCCGGGAATCACTGCCAGAAGTTACAAAGTGACAGTTCTAATTTTGGCAATTATTAGTTACGTAGCAAACCAGTACACAAGCACCACACAAAACAAGCCCTGGTGAGGGTCTGCAATCTTTGACTTCTCTTTTTCTTGTTTTAATATATGCAATGTGAAAAACCAGACATTTCCAAGCGAGCGTATTGTTTATGTAATAATCCACATAACTTGGCAATGCCAAATACATTAGCTAAAATAAACTCCCATTACTGAAAATTCTGGTTCTCTTCATTCGGCTATAGATAATATCCTCAATCCCTCACGGCGAAGATCTTCCAAAATGAAAAGTTGTTTTCTACTGTGACTACTGCTCATGGAAGAACTTCAAGAGGTTTACACCGGACTTCCAAAAAATAGGATACCATGTCAGAGAGATTAATGGAGGAATAAAAACATATTTTTAGCTTTAATCTATCTTTATTTATATTTCACTTAAACTGCAGATAAAGCTCATTTCAAAAATTCTGATTACAATATAAGCAAAACACAAAAGAAATTCCCAAAATACACTGACCACCTGAGACACAAATTTGTGAATTCACCAATTGGCATGTCTGTCACAGACGTTAATGTCAATGTCAGGAGATGAGAATCGGTGGTTATTAAAGATCCTAGTGTCCTTTGTGAAGAGTAGTTGAGCTATCGCCGGCACCCTGGACAAACTACAAATTCCTTCTCTAACCTAGAGTCAAACGACATGCTGAGCTGGGCGGTTCAAAGACATGGGCCAACATCTTTCCCATGTCAACCCTAGAATGTGGGAATAATTTCAACAACAAAATAGGGGTGTTTCGATGCATAATTTATCATTCATTCAAACAAGGGAACAAATTTTGCCTCAATCACCAGACACAACCAGAACATAGTTACATTGGGAAAAAAATAATAATCAAATAATAATAATAAATAATATCATATTTATACCACTAAAGTAGGGGAAAGAAATAGGCATGCCTGTCCTGATGCTCACCTGGATGAGGAGAAAGTCACTCAAACACCCCGCGGACCTCGAATTTTTTGATGTCATGAACAAACCGGTAAATCACGGGTGATGAAAGTTATGGTCAAGTTTCATTTAAAGTGTGTGTGTAGTTCAGAGAAGAGTGCAAATAACTATTTTGTGGGGTCAACTGCCCCACGTTGATTTTTATGCAGACAAACTTTGGTACATCATGGGTGAAAAATGTTATGGTCAAGTTTCATCAAAATCGTGTGTACAGTTTTGGAGGAGACAACAAATACCGTTTTGGGGGGTGTTCAAGCTCCCCCCCCCACCCTGTAAACCCCCTTAACGAGTGCAGATTTTGAAGCGGTCAATACACCTTCATTAGGCATCAGATATGAAGCTTACGGCCAAGTTTCATCAAAATCGTGCGTTTGGTTTAAGCAATAATGACCGACATGTTTATGGACTGACTCACTGACACCTACGGACACTGCTCAATCGCATAAGCTCACCTGACTAAAGTCGAGGTGAGCCAAAAATGAGAGTGAAGTCAATGGTACTCCATCGCAAATCCCTATGCTTCCCACCTAAAGCAAAGTTGAAAGATGACAAAAGATTCCACCAGAAATGACCCAATATCAAATTTTGATTTAATTTTTTTTTTCTGTTTTGACCCATGTGAGCTTAAGTACTCACCCCCCTGGGGCATTAACCGGGGCACAAATAAAAAAAACACGTTACATATTTCATGTCCCCCAAAGTGCATTGCATTTTAAGACCAAAAAATTTTTTTTCAAAAATAATAATAAATCAAGTTTTAAAATGTGCCCGTTATTGCATTTTTGGTATTTGACCCTTTTACCCCACCCTTCTTGCCAAGTGGTGATCATAACTACCAAGTTTGGTGACTTTCTGGCACAACTGTTTTGGAGGAGAAAAATGTGACAAGCAAACACGCAGAGACAGACAAACAGACAGAACACCTTTTTTTTTAAGTGTGGGGATAAAAATACACTTTGAAGTGCAGGACAGACCTTGTCACAGTGGCTGTGACTATTCTCTTGCGATCAACATCCACAATGATTCGATTCTTGGAAAGTTGCTCCTGGATGAGGCATACCTTTTCGACACCCTTCACCACAAAGTATCCACCTGTCATGACAAGTCAATCAGCAGGTATTCAAGCAGAACAATAGCACAAACTAAAACATCTAATGTAGATTCATTCGTGATGGATCAAGATAATAACTCACCTGGGTCAAGAGGACATTCGTTGAGTTTGGCACACTCTGCAGGAGACTTTCCCATGAGCACACATTTTGAACTCCGAAGCATGATGGGCATCCTGAAAAAACAGGGAAGCAGTTCAAGGTAAAATGGTACATCTTCCTCACTTACATACATCTCTTACAGAAAAAGCACTGTTACTACAACTTCCATGACCCTAATAAATCCCACTTTCTGGTGGGGTCAGCCATCCAAGTCTTCCTCTCAACATGTACCAATCCTGAGCATCTTTCACTCTCCTCATTTTATTTCCCCCTCAACTTTGGTTTGCTCCTTCTGCCAAGTTTATCCAAAGACTTGCCTGACCTCTTTCCACTAATCTTTTTTTTGAGCATGTGCCTCAACTAATGTAGGCATGCCTCTCGTGCCCCCCCCCTACAAAAAAATAAAAATAAAGAAGCACTGACAATTAACTGAAAAAAACCCCACAAATTAAAACTTTTAAGCAAAGAAAAAAAAATCATTTTTTTTACCATCCTGAGCAAGCCCCAAATTTGGCGAGGTGAACATTACAATCACATATGCCAAGGTTTTCAGAACAAACAAGCATGAACAGCACAGCACAAGACCTTCCAATAGGCAGGGCATTTCGAATGATCCTTTGATTCCCCCGTGTGTACTCTATGTCCACAGTGATTGGAGCTGAATAAGTCATGTCTCGCAGCCGGCACTGCAGACCCAAGCACAATATAGTTAGAGAAGAAAATGGCAAACGACCACAATACTGTAGCTGCCAAAAAACCAAGTACAGTATACCAAAAATGTATTACATATCCATATGCAGTATACAGGAAGTTAACCAGGTACGACATGCATACTGTGTGTTGTATAGCAATAACAACCAAATAATTTGATGGGGGGGGGGGGCGTGCGGGTGTGGCAGGGACAGATGGGCCCCGATAGCAACTCTTTGTCAAACAGCCACCACATAGATATAGCCTTA
>NC_140961.1:84189404-84206904 GCF_056783735.1 Eptatretus burgeri | reverse complement strand
GGAATTGACGACTATGTGGTGTTGACCTTTTGACCTCAAACACCAGGCTTCGAGCTTTTGACAGCTCCACCAAGTGGGTTGTTTTCATGACGATCAGTCGAGAAATGGTGATCTGTAGGTGATTGACAGACGACAAACACACAGAATAACAGAACAGACCAACCAATATAAAGGTTGGCCCCATACGACATTGTTTGGCTTTAACGCCTTTGACCAAGATTAAATAGGGAACAAAGTTTTGCTAAAAAGTCACAACGTTGCACTTTTCAGTTGTGATGTCCGGTTTTGAATCCTTCGCCAAGCCAACTAATAAGAGTCGCAATGTAAACAGTTTCTTTCCGCAGCAAGTCTTCTTGCCTCAAATCTCGCTCTGCCACTAAACGAGTCGAAAACACCAAACAAGTGACAAGAAGCTGATGCCATTAACTGTTACAACTATAAGGGCACACTCGGTGGAGCACGTACCTCTATCACGCAATACCTGATCCACGAGAACATATCGGGCCCAATATATTTTTGAAACATCGCTATGTATCGTTTTTGGCCCGATCTCTCAATGGTGACGAATCACTTATAAAATTAAATAATTCTTGAATACAGATCCAGATTCGGATCTTCACCAAGATCAAATCAATTCGTCGTCGTCACACACCCAAGCTGTCCACCAAATTTCATCCAGATCCGTCCACAACTTTTTGAGATATCCTGCACATAGACAAACAAAGACAGAGAGGGTGAAAACATAAACTCTTTCACCTTCGATGGTGGAGGAAAAGATCGCTTTATCCGCAGAAAAGTCAGTCAGTCCACAAGCCTTTGGATGAATTATTTTATTCAAGTTCGTACCAAAGCAGGAAGAGAAGCCACGAAGAGTTTACGCATCCAATTTCATCCACTGACGACGAGGTACATGAACCTAACCCTTCATCCACACAACTCCACTGCACTACAAGCTTCACAACCATGATCTGGTGAGGGTACAGCAGGCCCGCCCCAAACGCGGGTTGCCGCATCATGGTTTCGCTCTATCACAGTTGAATTATTGTGGTAAAATGTGACGATTGCAGCATGAGTCACTCGCTCTATCGGGGTATGGTGAAGAGGAATACACAACCTTGCATCTCCGTCTTACCTTACAGCACTACGCTGCCCTCCATCACAGACTCAGTTGCTCTTTTGATACCGTGCCGCACAGACCGTTATAACGTGATACATTTTGATATCGTGCGATTTAGTTTTCGCTCATCTTCATTACATTGTGGGTTTTAGTGAAATCAGGCAAATGAAACATTATAAAATGTTCTTAAAAGCTTTTAAAACATGAAGCAAATTAATTAAATTATGAGGAATGTCAATTCATTTGGGAGGTAATGACAAAGAAATAAAGAATTAACCAAGGAAGGAAATGAGGCAGAATGAGTTTGCGATTCTTTTTTTTTTTTTCCCCCTCAAACAAAATTTTTTCTTTTTATTTTTTGAAGCAAGGAGGGGGAAACAAGATAAAGTTGAGTGTGAAAGAGAACAGTTCGGATACAGAAGAACGAGGCACCTATCTTGAGAGATTTTCACTAGTCTTCATGGAGAGATGCTTGAAATTCAAGTGCAAGATGGACGCTGTCATGGCACCTTATATGAAGGTCTATTAGGACGTGCAGAACAAGGCAACGCAGAAAAAGATCACCTCTTTCTTCACAAAGTCTGATGACTCTGACGACCATTAGCCAGGGATGTTGACGTCATCTCAATAACCTCCAACACCCTCCATCATAATAATCAAAAAAGTACAATTTTAAGTGTTTTTCATTTTTACGAGTTTAGGCAAAAAAAAGAAGTCGATAAAATTTAGACTTGGTTCCCTGAACCCTATTTTCCCCACAAGGTCTTAACTTTGCGCAACACGGTTTTGCCGAATGCGGGTTTTACAAGAACGTAACCCCCAAGGATGGGGAGGGTCTGCTGTACATGTTATTTATACTTTATATTAAAATAACATTTCAATGTACACATGCATAGAAATACTTGTATCGTCTTATATTATGCAAAATAGTCACGGCCCTAGCGGTTAGGTTAACTCCCCCGACCCAATTGTTGTGGACGGGTGGTTACCACCGACCAGGCCGGATCTCTGAGCAGTTTTCCTTTGAGGCGAACACGTGATCCTCCGAGATTTTGGCACACGTGGGAGGGGAATGTACAGCAAATGCACATACACAATGGAAGCACAACACAAGGAGTTTATATCGAAAAACAACAGATACATAGACACAAGCAACTTAAATAAATAAGACAGGGGGGGGGGGGTTAATGAAAATATATCAAATATTTACAATGGTAATAGTTCAAAGTGTACTAATAAAATGTGACGTAAATTGAAGCCTAAAGTCGAGGCACCTCCACACATGGACTTTAATACAGACAAGGGGACACAATAAATAAAAGAAAAATCCTCCCTTTCTCCCGGCAATTAGCTTTGTCCAGAGATGGTCTTTTATGAACTTGGCAATCGAACCGCAGCGTCCTGCAAGGGAAAATGCGCCCAGAATGGCGCCGAGCCACTCTCTGGGCAGGAAACATACATGACGTAATTTGAGGCAGTATTCAATGCCAGGGCTCACCAACCGGCATACAGCTTCTTCTCATGAAGGAATATGCCGAATGTTCCTCTTTCCCAAGGTCTGCTCAAGGATCACCCACTTTCCTCCTTCAACACAATGGGATAACGCCAAGTTGGTCGAGAGGCGCACTCCTCTTCCTCTCTTTCTAATAATCGTACAACTTCACGACTCAACTGAACAGGAATGGCTAGTGTCTTGCCTAGGGCGCTGCAAATTCACAAGCATGAACACAAGAATCAGGCAGCCAATTCATCGTGCCGAGAGAAGAGCAAAAAACGAGATCCTCCATCTCAGTCACGTTCCTCCACCAACGGTGTCCTCTCCATTGTCCGGTAATGCCACCCACACCCCCCCACCGCCTCACCGACCAATTATAAGCCTTTGGGGCGTAACTTGCTGGTACAAAGCTGGGAAGGTGGGGCTTCTTTTCTTCCTTGGACGTGTGTCTCTGTTATGATAGGAACGCAATTCTTTTATTGCTGGCTTGTAAACGCAAAAACGTAGTCTGAAAAGGTCATGGGGGGAATCACATACTTGGAGAAATTGGCCTTAATCCCTATTTAATTAGTACAGCACCATCAGCCCCCTCCCCTACCGTGTGTTGACAGTAACACTAGAGCTCACAGTTTCCCTCCAAATTTACTTCGCGATGTCTCCTACACGTCCACGGACTAAGCAACTCCATACAATCCTCACTTTCCTATGAAATTCCTCCATCTACCTCCAACAACCATAACAATATTCTTTCAAGGAACATGGAATCCTATAGGAAAATGGATTTGCTTCAAGTCGCAGTTTCCAGGAACGCAACCACGATGTTAATCGGGGCGGAATTGTACTTGCAAATGTTCTATTTCATAAATAACAAAAGAATAAAATAAACTAGCCGGGAGGCGACGATGCTTCGCGGGCATTATTGAACAATGCCACGATAGGTACAATTGAGTTAGTGGAAGCTTTTGAGGAAGCCCTACCGTAAAAACCTATGTCTTCCGTCAAAATTGACCAAATCAAATCAGATTTTTTATATGTTGTGCTTATGGACATCACACACAGTTGAGGAAATTAAATTACGAGAAAAAAAAAAGAGAGAAAAAAAAGTTCAAGTGAGCGTGGCTCCACCCACAAGGGGCGTGGGACGCCCCTCATGCAAAAGACAACTATACCATGATATCTAGCTCGTGTCCAAGTTTCATCAAGATCGCATCAAACGTCACGGAGCTATGCTCTGGAGAGAGTCAAAGACAGACACAACGAAAATAGTGGTCACTGCTGATGCCCGCGAACCAAAAAATAAAAATAAAAATGAAAACAAAAACAGCCACTATGACCTCGAGAGTTCATAGAACACGATAGCCCGTGCAATGTTCAGTATATACGAGGGTGGTCCAAAAACAGCAAAAAATTTTTTTTTTTTTTTTTTTAAATCAGAGGTCTCCACAAGCCTTAAATTATTCCACTCTGATTCAATAACGCGCATAAAAATTTTTAAGTTTATCGGAGGTGATTTAGAGGTCGCTCCATATGACGACTTTTAGTTTCATGAGTTGGTTAAATTAGGGTAAATTAGGCAACATTCTATTTTTTTCGACTTTTTTGGACCACCCTCGTATATACAGTACTTCAATTGTAATAAAATTATATTTAAAGATCGTTTTTAAAAATCCAGAAGTTTAATGAAACTGAAGCAGTATTTTTATACATCATTGTTATACACTAATAACATAACGAGTCGTAATTTAAGAGATGGTGGATTTATCGATTGTATATAGCCATATTGGCAGCCCCTTCTTCACTCTGATACTGCACCCTCTCACATGCTACATAATCTATATATAGCCTGGTTCTTGAAAGTATTATGAAGGCAATGTGTTCCACAGTGTTCAAGTATATAATTCAATTTAAATAAAGGTTTAAAGGCATACAAATAAATTCTGGGTTTTACAGCCATTTTACCCAGTGTCTATTATATCACTCTCCAACACTTTACATTAGTTCTTCGTACCTGTCGTTGGTGTCCTTCATAACATCCTTAAAAACAGTAAGTATCCTGTTTGGAATGATTTTCAATTTTGCTTGACTACGAGGCAGACAGACAGTAAAAATATTACCTCACTCCTCTCTACGAACGTACGTTTGGGAAAATTCAGAGCCAAAATACGGTAAAACAGCAAGCATGTCTTCCTATTCATTTTCCGATTTGCGTTCAAAATATAACATAAAATTTGTTGTCCTCGATCATAAACGGACGAACATAATCCAATTGCTTAACCCCACTTTTCACTTTACGTGCGTGGGGTAAAAAGGGCAATTCTGACCAAGTGAGCATGAACTGGGTATCATTGCATTTCCAACAATTTCATCATTCCACCATTTTACTTGTACACTAAACAGTTATGAAAACACCACAATCATTCTTAAACTTTCGGTGCAGTTTGCAACAAGTATTAAAAATAATAATAATGGAAATACGTGCCTCATGCGGTGAGACTGGTCTCGTCACATTGAAACTTTCTTCAACATCAGGTGTTCCAACGTAGATATTCAAGTACCTTGGGATAGATTTCAACAGTGGATGCATGAGGAAATGCATGTTTGTAAATATAGAATGAACATCTTAACTGCCCCCCCTCAAATAATGGACAATTGGATAACATAAAAACAACAAATCAGTATGAGTAAATTTAATGTCATAAAAAAACATAATTACTGTTTCAGGAACTTAAAACAGGGTACTTCCATTCACCAGCTAACATTTTCAATAACACAGGATCACTAAAGATCCACACAGAGTTGGCAGACAAACAGTCGGTGTACCATCCTCTTAGAAAGGACAGTGTACTCTAATGTTGCAACTAATTGCCTGGAAAGCAACAGGAGAAGTTTGAGAACTTCATGATAAACCATGTATTAATAATAATCCAGCGTGATGACGAGACAACCATGATAAATGATGGATTGATAACGGTTTAAGCAGGTTGATAATCCAACGCGATGTGCTTTGAAAGAGGAGATGATGAACACAGTAGTCAGCGTAACAAAGTGCAAAGAACAATAAAGTTTGGGAAAACTACTTCCTATACGAGAAAGATTGAACACTTAAAACAAACAGAGCTGGAAGGGCACCCTACCATACAATGCCTGACCCAGTAGAACATATCGGACCGAGTAATTTGGAAAATATTGTGCTATATATCGATTTTTGCCCCATCTACCAATGGTGAAGAATCACTTCAAACATTAAATTCTCGTATGCAGATCCAGATTTAGATATTCACCAAAATCAAACCAATTTGTCCTGGTGACACACTCGACCTGCCCACCAAGTTTCGTCCTAATCAGTCAGGAGCATTTTGCGATATTGTGCAATATATCGGTTATAGCCCCATTACGTAATGAAGAAGAATGACTAAAAATAAATTATCGGATCAGGATTGGATCCGGATATTCACCAAAATCGAATTAATTTGTCCTTGTCACACCCAACCTGTCCAGAAAATTTCATCCAAATCCATCCACAACTTTTTAGATATCATGCTATATTATCATTTTTGGCACGATCTCTCAATGGTGAAGAATCACTTTTTAATAAAATTATAGTATCCAAAATCGGCTTCAGATCTTCAACAAATTCTAATCAATTTGTCCTCGTCACACACCCAAACTGAGCACCAAATTTCATCTGAATCCGTCCACAACTTTTTGACATATCCTGCACACAAACAAATAAACAAACAAAGACAGACAGAAAGGAGTGAAAACAACCTCTTTCCACCGTCGGTAGCAGAGGTAACCAGGGAGATGGCATTAACAAATTCTTCATTTAAATGGACTGCAGAAGCAATAATTTTGTCTTCCTGAAAGTTATAAATTGAGGTTTGAAGTTGCAAACAAAGGTGATCAACACTTTACCCAAATTTGCTCAGTTACCTCCTTTGAATTTATCTGTGCAAACGCATTATCTGCCAACACTACGACTACCCGATCATTGAGCGACGTTTGGTATTAGACCTGTTTCAGCAAACTCAACACATCCAAAGCCAGCCAGTCAGCCGACTGTCCAACACAACTCCCTGAAGTAATTTGCATATGAGAGGTCCGAACCACTCACTGAAATATTTAATTTGTGTCTCAGATCTGGAGGCTTTCACCAAATTTCACCTTAGAATGCCCAGTTCTGAAGAGTACCCGTTATTAATTACAATCAACTCCACCTGATCTGTCACACCTGTACTTGTGAGAGTACGAGGGGTTTTTCTTGCTGATTGGGTAATAAAACATGGCATTGGTTGCTAACAGTATGGCAACACGAAAGGTAGTTCAGTTGTGCACTACATTGTGAGTTTGCTTCACAGCATTCAGAGGTGTTGACAGACTTGGCAATTATATGAGCTTGTGCACCACTGACTTTAGAAAAGCCTTTTATCATATAAATCATATTATCATTGCCATTTAAAAGCTGATCCAACTTGGTGTTAATTGCACGGTTTTTCCAACAATCTGCAGTTTCCTTCTTTTCTTTTCTTTTTAATCACATCGTTTGCAAACCGGTCAGTTCTGTGAATAAACATCAACTTCTCTCGAACTGAACCACGGCATACCGCAGGTTACAAAAACTAGGTCCCACTATTACTAGGCGAAAAAAACAAACAAAAAAAAATTCACCAAATATGTTGGGCTGTGGCATTTGTGTCTGTTTGTCACATGATTTTGGCCACAGTTTTCAAGTAATTGTTCTGAATTGAAGGTGACCGGCCAAGGACAACAATGCTTAATTTTGGTGAAGATCTGAATCCAGATCCGGATACAAGGATTATTTAATTTTTAAGTTATTCTTCACCATTGAGAAATGGGACTAAAAACAATATTGAATGATATCTCGAAAAGTTGTTGGCAGATTCGGATTAAACTTGGGGGACATGGTGGGTGTGTGACAAGGACAAATTGATTTGATTTTGGTGAAGATCTGGATTCTATAATTGATTAAGTGATTATTCACCATTGAGGGATTGGGCCAAAAATTGTATATATAGCACAATATTTCAAAAGGTTATGGATGGATTCAGACAAAAACTTGGTGGATAGGTTCGGTGTGTGACAAGGATGAATAGATTCGATTTTGGTGAAGATCAGATCTGGATCCAGATAGGAGAAGTATTTAATTTTTAAAAGCGATTCTTCAACATTGAGAGATTGGGCCAAAAATGACATTGCATGATATCTCCAAATGTTGTGGACAGACATGGATGAAACTTGGACGACATGTTGGGTGTGTAACTTGGATCAATTGATTCGATTTTTGTGAAGATCTGAAACCGGATCCAAGAATTTTTCAAGTGATTCTTCACCATTGAGAGATGGCGCCAAAAACGATGTATAGCATGATATCTCAAAAAGTTGTGGACAAGTAATGACAAAACTAGTGGATGAGTTGGTTACATGACAAGAACAAGCAGATTCAAATTTGGTTCAGGTCCAGACTCAGATCTGACCCATCAGCAGGTTAATGTCATAAAGAACATAATTACTGTTTCAGGAACTTAAAAGCAGGGTACTACCATTCAGCAGCTAACATTTTCAATAACACAGGATCATGAAAGATCCACCCATCAGAATTGATAATCCAACGTGATGTGCTTTTAAAGAGGAGATGATGAACACATTCGTCTGCGTAACAAAGTGCAAAGAAAAACAAAGTTTGGGACAAGCCGGTAGGCGACGAGGGATTCGCTAGGATCAAAGCGCTGGATACGATGCTTTTCATTCTGACCGATCCACCGACGAAGATTCATTGCCAAGACGTATTGGGTCATATACAATTGTTCCTCTGCCTGGCAAGATTTTTCCTATTGCGTATTTTGCCAACTGGCACTCCTCATAAAAAATGACGGTAAATAGACACCCTATTTTTGAAGGACTATAAAGCCTGGTGTTGGCGCAGTGGTTTGGGCAGCGGCTTGGGATCCAAAAGGTCCTGAGTTCAAGCCCCGTTGGGCCACTGAATTAATACACCAGGGGGTTGACTCAGCCTGTCATCCTTCCGAGGTCGGCGAAGTGAGTACCAGTGTACTGGGCCGGTGTATACCCCGGTTAATATAGGTGTACCATATCCCTGTGTCGTAAGAGGCGACCAGGGTTGCGTCAGGAAGGGCATCCGGCGTAAAACATGTGCCAAATCACTATGCGGATCATACGGATGATCCGCTGTGGCGACCCCTAACGGGAGCAGCCGAAAGAAGAAGAAGATTTTTGAAGGACTACGATTTGAAAAATAATCGGTTTGCTGGTTTGTGCTGTGGAGCCTCGCGTTGCAGACACACACACACACACACACACACACACACACACACACACACACACACACACACACACACACACACACACACACCCCGATAAACTTCTCTCAATGCTCTTGTTTGACCACACCTCCTGAGCCACACAATATTTTTCATTAGCCACGCCCACTTTCCTACGCCACTCCCACTTTAAATAATAAATAATTGGAGGTGGTGTGTGGGTCATGGAATCGTTTTCGGTAAATAAATAAATAAGGTGGTGTGGGTCGTGGAATCGTTTTCGGTAAATAAATATATAATTTAAGGTGGTGTGTGGATCGTGGAATTGTTTTCGGTAAATAAATAAATAATTGGAAGTGGTGTGTGGGTCGTGGAATCGTTTTCGGTAAATAAATAAATAATCGAAGGTGGTGTGTGGATTGTGGAATCGTTTTCGGAAAATAAATAAATAATTGAAGGTGGTGTGTGGGTCGTGGAATTGTTTTCGGGAAATAAATAATTGGAGGTGGTGTGTGGATCGTGGAATCGTTTTCAGTAAATAAATAAATAGTTGAAGGTGGTGTGTGGGTTTTGGAATTGTTTTCGGTAAATAAATAAATAAATAATTGGAGGTGGTGTGTGGGTGGGGAATCGTTTTCGGTAAATAAATAAATAATTGGAGGTGGTGTGTGGGTCGTGGAATTGTTTTCGGGAAATAAATAATTGGAGGTGGTGTGTGGGTAGTGGAATCGTTTTCAGTAAATAAATAAATAGTTGAAGGTGGTGTGTGGATTTTGGAATTGTTTTCGGTAAATAAATAAATAATTGGAGGTGGTGTGTGGGTGGGGAATCGTTTTCGGTAAATAAATAAATAATTGGAGGTGGTGTGTGGGTCGTGGAACCGTTTTCAGTAAATAAATAAATAATCGAAGGTGGTGTGTGGATCGTGGAATCGTTTTCGGTAAATAAATAAACATATTATTAGAAATCCACAAAGACAGAAATGCCGGTGATTCCATTTATTTTGGATCCTTTTCACTTTGGTCAATCACGTTTGGATCGAGGAGATCGAAGGTGGAACGACGGTGTAGTTCCTTATAAACACTGTATACACACCTTAAATGACGGTAAATAAACACCCGATTTTTGAAGGACTACCATTTGAAAAATAAAACCTCAATCAAAAATCGGCTCAAGAAAAATTTTCTGAATATCTCGAAGTGTTTAATTCCAAAGTCTCGTTTCTCTACATTCAAAACTGAAGAAGTATTGAAAATACTGTACGCGGTTTTTCGGCCGCTGCATAGCAACGGGTGGTTGCTAGGCAACGAAATTCAAATGCGCACCTTCCCAGTATATATTCCACCTGTTGGCAAAGTTTCATCGAAATCGGTTCGCCGGTTCGTGCTGTGGAGCCTCGCGTTGCAACACACACACACACACACACACACACACAAAACCCGACAATAAGGGATATCTCATATATGGCGAATCCAAAAACTAATTTATACATGAGAAAGACAGAGCCGGGGTGGAAAGGCCGGATAGGAGACGGTAGAAGACAGACAGACCACTGACCTGTCAAGAGAGAAAGAGAGAGAAAGAAAGAGAGAAAGAGAGAGAGAAAGAGAAAGAAAGAGAAAGAGAGAGAGAGAAAGAAAGAGGCCCAAAGACTCAGCCTCATCGCGGGAGATACCAATGATCCTAAATGCCTTGGTTTCCACAGCTTGAAGCCGAGAAAGGTAAGAGGCGGAAGCACCAGCCGAGAGAGGAGAGCAGTGCTCCATCAGACTGTGGACAAAAGTTTTGTACGTGGCCAGTAGCTCAGGTGTGCCAAGGAAGGACTTTGCACGACGGAGGATGCCCAGTCGGTGACTGGCTTTGGAGACCAGCTGTGTTGAAAGTTCCCTCAGAACTGCGTGGTATTTTTCACAAGTGATGTCGTGGACCCATTGCCACTACCAATCTTCCCTATACATTTTTTTTTCTGCATTCTCTTGTATATTTGGGCTGTGTGGAGGTGAGGGAGAAAGGAAAAGGCTATTTTTCTATTTTCCACAAGTTACTGTGATTTTATTTTCAAGTCTTTCTCATTTTCTACTTCTCCCCTGAGTGAATGTTGGCCAAGTCTTTTATTCAAGCAAGATTGAAGAAGAATACGTTATGGTTAAATCTGCTCTGGGTGCCTTTTTGCTTTCTTGCTTATATATACTAGCTTGCTTGTGTGTTTGCTTTATTTTAAATTGTTTGTCATTACCAATCTGTCTCGATTGTCTTTTCTTTTGTTGGTTCGACATGATGCAGAAGTGGTTAGACTGGAAGTTGTAGCCCAATAATTTGCTTCGTTAGCCAGCGCACACTCACTAATGCTCGGCAGGAATTTGAGTGTGCACTGAGAAACACGACCCGAATTAGCCGGCCATCCACAGGTAAAGTATCACACAAAGTAGTGTAACCCTGCCCAGATTGGCCGTGCCAATCAGCGCTTGTGGTTGCCCAGAAGCCTGCCAGTGTGCAGAGATATCTGTGCCTGACGGCCTCAGGACCGGGCATTTGGGAAGGAATCCAAGTGCTCCCTCTCATGGCAGGCCTCGAACCCCAGAACCACGGCAATATATTGTGTGTGTGTGTGCGCGAGATAAGGATTGTTACATCAAATCGCTCACAAAGCTTCCAAGAAATACTTAGAAACATAATGGCAAAAAAGCGGCGTTCCTTTGCAAAACAAGAGTTGGAGAACTTTCTGAACTCGTTCAAAAAGCTAATACTTTTCAACTCCACGTGCAGTAAACTCTCGAGACCTCAGATATTGATGCAAGGCAGAAGGTTTGGCGATGGGAGCATTCTACCCAAACCTTTGACCATCGCGGCCAGCAAGTGAACTTTGAACCTTGCGAGATTACCTCGTGTGAACATCGGTCATATCTGGGCCTTGGAAGCAAGGCCGATCGAGTTTTGATTGATACAGTGAATATTATTTCGATGCTTGAATTTGGAGCACCTGACCTGCGTGGTCTTCTGGCATTGCTGGTGCCCAAGCCCAATGCATTGAACGTATCCAGAAGAGAGGGCTACGTACGATCCGAACATCCTGCCCGATAGTGAACTTTTGAACATTCTTAATGTTGCCTCACTCTGAGCGGCATACTTTTGAGCGTCAGCCATCTTCTTCCCCAAACTCAAATTACTATGTCTGGTCACAGTTTAAGGAATTCCCAACAATAACACAAGTCTCAAACTAGAGCTAAGTTGATGGTGTGCCATTGCACATCTCCACACTTCCCACCTAAAGCAAAGTTGAAAGATGACAAAAGTTCCACCAGGAATGACCCAATATCAAATTCTGGTCAAAAAAAAAGTTTTCCACCCTCCCCCCCCCAACATTTTGACCCCTGTGACCTTAACTCCTCACCAACTGGAGCAATAATCAGGGGCCAAATTAAAAATAAATAAATAAAAAAAAGTTACACATTTCATGTGGCCACCAATGTCGATTGCATACAATTTCATTAAAAAAAGTTTTAAAATGTGCCCATAATTGCATTTTTCAGGATTTCACCTTTTGCCAATGCCCCAGGTTGGGGGCCAAAAATGACACCGATCTTGTACCTTCTTGCTATATGGTGAATTTCTACCCAACCAGTTGGGAGATAGCATGCGACAAACAGATTCAACTAAAATATCCCCCCCCCACCCCATTAATTTTAAAAAGCACAGCGATAATAAATAAAATATGTAAGCAATCTCCTGTTCTGTTTTAGACCCAGTTTATAAATACCCCTCTTTGGATTAATGCTTTTAATTATTTTATTTACTTATTTTTCATATAATACCTGTTTATTAGCTTCACCAGCAAAGGTGGAAGGAGGTTAAGTTTTTACCCCTGATTGATAGTTTGTATGATATCTCAAAAAGTTATGAATGGATTTGGATGAAATTTTAGTGGGCAGGTTGGGTGTGTGACAATGACGAAGCGATTCGATTTTGGTGAAGATCTGGATCCGGCTCAGAGGAGGTTTTTAATTTTTGAAATTATTTTTCACCATTGAGAGGTAGGGCCACAAATTATATTTAGCATGGAATCTCAATAATTGATTGGGCCAATTACGTTTAACTGGATCAGGCATTACGTGACAGATGGATGCACTCCACCGAGTGCCCTTATGGTTTCATCAAGTAATTATTTTCATTAGTGGTTCTATATTTTATTACCACTATTATTTAATTTCGTTTTATCTCGGTGGAAGTGAGCCTTCTCTCTATTTTACGCCTTGGACTGCTTGTTCTGTCAATTTTGGAATGAAACTAAAATTTTATCTTTTTAATCTTTCATTACCACCAAGATATCTCGTCAATTCAAACATTGGAGAAACACCAAAAAGAAAGTAAAAGTATTAAAAATATATAAAAAAAAAAGACGACTTTCAAAGTAAGGCATAAACTCACTTCAAGTACCACATTGGATCTGCATCGCTTGTAATTTTTTCATTTGCTTTCATTATGTTCTTGATCTGTGAACCCAACACCACAATAAAATTACTCATCTGAATGAGTTATTTACTTAAAAAAAAAAAAAATAATAATAATAATAATAATAATAATAATAATAATAATAAAAAGTAACAAATTCTCACCTCTACATTCACCAGGTAGTTGAAAGAATCTATATGTTGTTTCACAAGTCCTTTCACCTGTGAACAATTAGAAGAAAAAAATCGAATAAGATGAGAAACAAGTGCTACAGAAGGTCGACGTTGACTGGAGGGGAAGAAGACCTATGAACAATTTGTATCCCGGTCAGTCAGCGGTGATGAGAATTGGTGGTAGGGTCAGAACCAGGATGCATTGCTCCAGGTGTGCGTCAATGTTACTAATCACCAGTGCTTTTGAACGTACACGTCACAGTCACCTGTGAAAGAATCACTGGAAGATATCGATGATGCAATAAAAACTTGGAAGCAAGCCGATTAAGTCAGTCAAGTTAGCAGAAGGTCTGGCCGTGACAGCGAAAGAGAATCAGGATTTCAAAAGCTGGTGGAGTCTCAATAAAACCATCCAAAGAAGATGGTGATGGTGGTGGTCATATGGCAACTTAGCTGCCAGGGTAGCTATCATTTCTTGAAGCGTGACTGCGTCACTGATGCAGTGCCCCTCTACCAGTACACACACTGGAACTGGTACTCATTTCGCCGACCTCGGAAGGATGATGGGCTGAGTCAACCTCCTGGTGTATTAATTCAGCGGCCGACGGGGTTTGAACTCAGGACCCTAGGATCCCAAGCCGCCACCAAAACCACCGAGCCAACACCAGGCTTAAGATGGTGATGAGAAGACCAAGCCAAGATGCAGGTAAAACATTGAGGCTCAACATCAATGGACATCAACTGCAACCGGTTGGGAGTTTCATCACCTGGGTGGTTTGGTGATTGATACTAAAGGTCACAAACAAATCAGAAAGAAAACAGCCAACAGTAATCTCTTTAACAAAAGAAAACGAGTTGATGCAAAATAACTTCAACAAATAGCCGAAGAAGAGGGTAGCAAAATCCTCGACTCGGAGTGCGGTGCCACGTACGACACCGAGACATCAGTGTGACAACTCCTTGGCTTTTTTCACAAGATCTTGGCTATTCGTTGTTCACCTTGGCGTCTTGGTTTTCTATAGGTTTTCTTGGCGTATAGATTTTCTATCATCGCTTTTCCGAAACCTTGTGAATTCTTGGCTTTTTTTCATTGGCTCACCTTGACATTTATGAAAATGAAGAGCGGTCACACTGCGAGATGCGGACCTTGAGAAAAGGAGGAGGTTGAGAGACTTGAAGTCTGAAAAATGTAGTCGCAATCAAGAATGGGCCAATCACAAGAGCAATTAATAAATCAAGTTGATGCAAAAGAGGAAGAGTTGGTACTCGATCGAGAGGATTGCGAGGAGACCGAAAAACGAGCTTGGTCACATGTTGAGAGAAGATGAATTGCTGATGAATCAATGAGCCCGGTGTTGGCTCCTGGTGGTTAGGGTGGCGGCTTGGGATCTGGTGTAGCAGCATAGCAAACCTGTTGTGCATTTTGTGATACAAGCACCAAATTTGGCACAAATGTACATTAATATGTTGCGAACATTTTCAGATATTGGGCCACTTGAAATTCTCTCTTTATGTCCGCCATATTGGATTTCAAAATGGTCGCCACTTGAAATCTACATTTGCTATTATCTCTGGACGTAATGCAGCTATTGACTTGATTCTGGTATCTAAATGTGTTTTTGGGGGCAAGGAATCCAATGGTACCATTTTCAACTTAATATTATCTATCACAGTCTGTTATATAATTTTATTTGGAAATTATCGAGGCAAATATTGGATTAAATACAATACTTTGAAAAGAATGTCTTAGTTATAATACTGACATGCTCCATGGTCTAGTATTTGAGGCAAGGTGTACTGGTATCTGAGGCTTGGTATATACCGGTACTGAAGATACGTGTACATAAACAGTGTCATGTTAACAAGTTCAGCATTGCCACAAGTACATGTATGTTGTTGACTCATCGTCATGTGCAGTCCCCTTCACACACACAGAGGGCTGTGCACTGAAGGGCAGCCTTTTTGCACTTGCAGCCCCTCACACACCCTTTCTTGCACTTGCAAGAAACCAGCTCAATGCAGCTGTGAGCTGCCTCAGTTAGCCTGGTCCAGTAAGGTGTGTACTGTCCTTCTCCAGTCCTTGACCAACCCCAGTTGGTTGGTGGAGGGAGCTCTGGTGCTGGCAGCAGTATCTGACCCCACACATGTCCACCTTGATACACTGCCCTCTTGACATGTTCCTCCAGAGCTGCCTTCGTTGGAGGGATGAGCTGCACATTGTTCTTCCTTGCGAAGAGTTTCCTCCTGGCCTTGTCAATGTCTGTGCATTTGCTGGTTCGATCATACAACAGGATCACGACCCTCTCGATGATGCGCATTGCATCGTCTGGTATGTCACGAAGTGCAGAGGACAGCAGCAGCAGCCCCTCAGTGAGTTCTGGCAATACCGTCCAGACTGCCCACGCAGTCTTCTTGCCATGTCTATGAAAACTAGACACAGTGTCGCATTCAGTTAGAGCGTGGATCATTGGCAGTGCACGAGCCTTCTCTCGTCCCAATCCAGCTGCTATTTCGTGTGCTGCTAGGTATCGGAAACTCTGGCCTGTTCCGAATGCCAGCCACAGTTTGTCTTCTGGTTGCAACTCCTGTGCCAAGGACACTGCCAGCACCACAACATCGGTGTCTACAGTCCGGATGAGTATTGCATGGTGTCCATGCTGGAGTGCGTGAGATGCATGCAGCAACATCCGACTGTCAGCTTCTTCATGGTTACATGGGGCGAGTGAGGTCAGATCTGGCAGTAGTGGCTTGCTGAGCACTGCCTCTCCATCAGTAATGACGAGTTGATTGTCCTCCTGGTCAAACCATTCCATGAGAGCTGCTGAGAGGAACCTGAACAGCTCGGTCTTGTTGCTGTCCACTCGTGGGAAGTTCTGCCAGTTTCCTGGTATGGCTGCGGCAGCCACCACACGTCTCCGCACACCTTGTCCCCGCTTTGCACGTGTACTACCTTTCAGTGAATCAGCAAGGTAAGTATCCCAGACCAGATCCAGACGTGACACTGTTTGCAGCTTCGTGGACATATATGGGATGAAGATCTGTTGTGCATACTCTTCAAAGGTCTTTGATGCAGCCGGCTTCAGCATCTGGACGATGGCTGCTCCATCAAGCACAATACAGGTCGTGACAGAAGTCTCTGTCTTTGCGTCGGAGACTTCTTCCAAGCATGTGAGGAGATCACTCTTGGTACCAGTGCAGAGGCTTCCACCATCAGACAATGCAGGAGGACATGCCAGATTCTCGTGACAAAAAAAAACTCCTCAAGGTTTCCATCCCTCGTCTGGCAGCCAATGTACAGGCGTGCGAAGAGTTCACGGTCATTCTTGATGGAGGCGAGCTGTTGCTGACCTATGCTCTGGCTTCTTGGAGTGGAAGTGCTGAACACCTTCAGCTTGTTACGAGGAATGGGTGCGTCCACTGCCTTTGTTCTGTCCAACAGACACTCTCTGGTGAAAGCCTCGAACTGCTCTTGGCCAATCCTCTTGGTAAGTCATGAACTTGTATGAGGAGGATCATAAAAGGAGAGGTGAATGTAAACAAGCATTCATGTAATGACATAAGGTATCCGGCATGTCGTTTAAACTTGGTAAAGCGATCATTAACCAGGTACAAACTCACCTGTAGAAACGCAGGTAA
This sequence comes from Eptatretus burgeri, assembly GCF_056783735.1. Classification (NCBI taxonomy): domain Eukaryota; kingdom Metazoa; phylum Chordata; class Myxini; order Myxiniformes; family Myxinidae; genus Eptatretus; species Eptatretus burgeri. Next base: position 84,189,735 of record NC_140961.1, on the reverse strand, counting down.
CAGTTTCCACTTGTCCTGCAAGACACACACACACACACACACACACACACACACACACACACACACACACACACACACACACACACACACACACACACACACACACACACACACACACACACACACACACGTCATTGTGAGTTCACCACACGAAAGGTTTCACCCTCCGAGCCCCATATCTCGAGTGATGTTTTAAAAAGTTTACAAATCACGAGCCACACTACCTCACCACTACCTGTATCGTGTGCACGGGAGCTGCGAGCTGCTCCGCAGTCAACTCGGCGAAGGTTTCAGCAAAATAATCCATGGAGAACCGAGCGAGCACTCAGAG
>NC_140961.1:84096904-84184404 GCF_056783735.1 Eptatretus burgeri | reverse complement strand
ACATCACGTTTGAGGAAAGTGCGGCCACATTGGAGGCACATGTTGACGCCTCACCTTGCCGTTACACGTTTACGTCGCAAGGCCGCGGTTGGTGCCTGACCGCTGACGTTGCGGGCAGCCCAAGTCGTCGTGAATTAAGACAGAGTGGAAGAGCCTTCCAGAAGCTTAGATCGCAGTGATGGAGTCATCATCGGTTCGTGACGGATGTTTTAAACTTGATTGGTACCGATCATGTTATGGTTATTGTTGTGCTGCTCCGTGTCCGTACGCGTTTTCCCATGTACGTAACGGATGGTGGTCACCGGGCTCGACCTTGATGATCTCATAGCTCTCTGGTTAAAGGCACACTGACTGACTGGTCTTACGGGAACGAGACGCTTGGATTCCCTGATGGTTCAGCTCAGCAACTCGAGTTCACTCCATTTGTTCTCTCTCTCCACGTTAATTCCACATTGCTGTTGGATTTATCACCCCCCTCCCTCCCTCTCTCCCCCTCTCCCCCTCTCCCCTTATAGGATGGGGGTAGGGGTGGAGGCAGAAAGCTGTTTCTTGTAGGGTTTGTTTCTGTAATTAGTGCCCCAAATTTTTAACGATACCCCAGAGTTCCTTCGACCCCAAAGAATATGAAACCACCGTTTAGGTTTTTATTTTTAAAATTTTCTTCCTACAATTCCATTTTCCAAACTCTATCGACGTCCGACCTGTATTTCCGTGCCAGCTGGGACTTTCGGTATGAAATTTTGCATCGGTAATCAATGGCAATACAAAGTATGTGGGATTGATGGGGGTTTTTTTTTTTTTTAACCTTGACCTATTTTTAAGGTCATGGCCCAATTATAGACATTTTAACAATTTTCCACCAAAGCTTGTCCGATCAGAACGAAATTTCCCCTTTCTGGGTCAAAAAAACACCTTTTTTGATCATAAGGTGAATCATTTTCCTCTGGTTTTTGATGGCGTTGAGTTTAATGGATGGATTGGAGATGGAGACACATTTTCCTCATTCATACTCTATCCAGAAATGGTCAAAGTCAAGGTCATATGGTTGTCTGAAAAAAAAAATGCCATCATTGGATTGCGGGCCAAGGGTAAGTCGCGTGCGATCGCCAAGGGTAAGTCAGGGGAAGCAGATGTCATTTTATTTTTATTTTTTCTACAGCGACTGAGGGTTCATGGAGGAGCTTGGATATATATATATATATATATATATATATATATATATATATATATATATATATATATATATATATATAATCACATTAGGGATGAAGACATCTACTCTTAGTGTCTGTACTCTTACAACATTCATTAAAAGGACATCATAGCAGACAATGAGCCTGGTGTTGGCTTAGTGGTTCGGGTGGCGGCTTGGGATCCTAGGGTCCTGAGTTCAAGTCCTGTTGGCCGCTGAATTAAAATACACCAGGAGGTTGACTCAGCCTGTCATCCTTCCGAGGTCGGCAAAATGAGTACCAGTGTACTGGTAAGGGGGACACTGCATCAGCGGCATAGCCGCGTCCCAACCAATGATGCAACCAGCAGCCACAGGCTGCACTCGATAGAGAGGGAGCAGACAATGGATAAACACGCATGGTATTTGGGGTTTTGACCTGGATTCTTTACATGATGAACCAGCGGTTCATATGGGAACACCAAGACGCCGACTCTTACCAAGCTTATAATACCTGTGGGAGGGGGACATGAAGGTTCATCTGGTCAAGATGAAAACCCCATCAAGGGAATGGCAAGATGTAAGGTGAAGATTGGATGGACTCGTCATTTGATCCTTTCGCATTTGTCGTTCCGCCATCAATGCTTTTCTCAAAGCATGTAGATGTGGAATTGGGTGTTATTTGAGCGAGGGTGGGGGCACGGCAGCACGGAGATGTAGCATTGTGGATGTGGCGGGAGACAGATGCTTTGACAATGTGAGATGTATTTTTTAAATATTGGGTTCGTCTGCTTGTGTAGTCCTGTGATAAATGTACAACTACTCGGATCAAATGTTAGATTGACTTTGCTCCTCGTTTTAATAATCCTTCAAAAGCATTTCGACACTGCCTGAAATCAACTTTATCCCATTTATTTTCCCCATGCCTAACACTCCCATATTTTACAGCATCATTTCTTCTTTGAGATCTATTTTGGAGTCCTGTTTGCCAAAGTCCTTTGAAAAATGAAATACAAAAAAAAAAAAATATCTAATTGTCTTGACCTGAGATGACAAATGTCCGATGTATTATACTTCTGTCTCCAAATATTTCCCTTAATCTTCATTTTGCATTTCCTGTTAGTATCATTCAGTTATTCCAACACTTAGGGGTTGGCAGGATAGACAAGAAGTAAATGTACTCGCTTATTGAGCTGTCTAGCATGGATTCAAATTCTCAGCCCACATACAAACTGTCATCCTGGTATTTCACATGCAGGGTGATGTATCAATCCTTGTTCCGTCTGTTCGACATGTTAAGCTTGAAGACCTATGTGTCAGCAGTGGTCTCCGTTAGGCCTTGAAGATTTATCGGTGGCTTTCGTGAAAAGTAGGCGAGTTGTCGCCTGCACCCCGGCCAAATAACATCCTGCCACCTTCAGTCGAGCTATATCCCATTTATTTTCTGCGTGGAAAATTGTTCTTTTCCTCGAGCATCTGGCCTGGCCTGCCGGTTTGCAAAAAGAAAAACGTACCCCAGAGGACCCCACAAGAAGGTGGGGATAATTGGGCCCATTAAAAGAAGTATTAATATCGTTACTGCACCCCACATAAAACAAAACCAAACAAGAAAAAGAGCAATCAGAGATTGCAGACCCTCACCAGGACTTGTTTTGTGTGGTGTTTATGTACTGGTGTGTTATGTAATTAATGAGACAAAACTAGAACTGCCACTTTGTAACTGCTGGCAGTGATGACTGGGTACCAAGACGTCCCGCTTTCATGCAACCCCGCTTTGATCGGACACCTGACCCATGACGTTTTTAAAAAATTACTACTCATTATTCAATTGAATTTAGAATGCGATTAAAATGAATTAAATTCAAATCAAATGGAAGACCAAATCAGTACAGTCCTGCATCATAATATAATGGGCGTAAGCCTGGAACTTCTAACACACTTTTCTCCAAACATATTATGTTCATACTTCCGAAATCTTCACATTATGTGTTCCATGTATTTACGCAGGTGATAGCGGATTCAAAAAATCGAATATAGATAGAATTTTCAAAGAGGGAACCGATGACGTCACAATCAGTAGCGTTCGGTGGCAAACCGACGGCCGGGTCCCAGACGACGTGCTTTACTTAACTAAGTTTACAAGTTCAGGACGTTTGTTCAACTCAGCATTTATGACTTTTATCCTGCCATGTTGTTAATCTGTTGATGGAGGGAATATAGAAACGATGAATATGTCAAATCATTCGTGTTACTCATCCGGCACGATGTGTCAAGGCCAACAATCTAAAGCGACCGGTCTCATACGCTACCATGGGCACCCAGACACGCCACCAATATTAACTGAGCTGTTGAATGCGGCACCAAACATCCAAAGAAACCACCGTGACCGAGTATTGTGATCCGTCCTGTCCACCATACCCGTCGTAGACAGGTATCTGCTAGTTAGAGTAATCAGAAGGAACCCAACCAAGCAAAGAGCAAAGATGAAGTCATCAGGAAGAACCTGGATAGGATTCACATTTCAGCTGCTACTTCTCTACCCTCAAACCCATCCAGGCACAGCCAAGTGAACCTTATTCAAAAAAAGAAAAAATATCAAAAAGAACCCAGATCAAAAAAATCAAATAATTCTGGCTGCCACACCATGTGGCTGATCAAGTTGAAATTTAAAACATTTTTTCCCCATCTCTACTACATCATAATTGTGAAGCTTCATGTTGATTGATTAAGTGGTTCCAGGCAAAACATCATTTAATATTTTTCTTCAATCCAATATGGCTGCCAAGCCATGTGACCTATCAATTATTCCTTAACAAACTTGTACACCCAAGGTTTGGGGACCATTTGTGTGGAGTTTCCCCTCGATCTGTCCATCTGTCCGGTTTTAGGGTAAATCCAATATGGCTGCCAAGCCATGTGACCTATTATGTCATATGTGAACCTTTTATTCCTCATGGATAGCCGGTAATACATGTAAAGTTTCGCCTTGACCTGTTCAGCCACTTCAGAGAAGAAGATTTTTGAAGGTTTTTCTTTTTCTTATAAAACAATATGGCTGCCAAATCACATGACCGATGATGTCATCAACATTTTTTTTCTATAGATTATTTTATCCCGAGATGACCCTCAAATTTTTTCATACTGATCAGATGTAGTGTTCTACATATGCGATTATGTCATAACGAAAGCACCTATGACGTCATTAAAAAAAATCACACTTATTCCCCACGAGGAGTACTTGCCGTGCGCCAAGTTTCCATTTTTTCCTTAGTGCAGTTTCAGAGATAGAGGTCCAAAGTTTTTCCCGTTTTTCCAACATGGCTGCCACACCACGTGACTTGTGATGTCATAATTATGATTAAATTATTCTCCATGAGTAGTTGCACGTATTGTGAAAATATTGTCTCCATCCGAAAAGCGGTTGCGGATAAAAACACAAAAGTTCTGTGCGGACAAACGGACCCAAACACAATACCCTTTCCTTCGGTGGGGGTAACTCGAACGGTACTCGATAGGGCGCAATCCTCCGCCAGGCCGAACATTTTAAGTTATGTATCTCACTGATAGGCTGGATCTGCATCCTGACTTTAACCCAAATTAAATGAGCTTGTTCTAGTCACCGACCCAACTCATCCACCACGCTTTGTCTGAATTCACGTTACTCGTCCTACAGTTTTGGGACAATTCCATCCAGACTTGCTATAGAGGATCAGCATGACCCCAATTAATGTATAGGGGTGTTTTTATCTTTACCAGTGGTCTTGGTGGAATTGGGGGTGGGGGGGAGGTGCAAATTGTCTATGTGTGTGCGTATCGTGTGGCGCCGCCTTCAGGTGTGGGAGAGTATTTCAAGTCTCCACCATTTACCACGCAGTGTTCCTGTCCCGATGTTTTCCAGTGCAGTGAGGTGTTTTGAATCATAAGCAGTAGGTATTTTTTTGCTTCATGCATGTAACCCGGATTGTTATTTATTTATTTAATTTGCATATGTTATACCTAGCTGTTAGTTCCCTATACACCGCCCAAATATGGGTCCTGTATGTGTCAGAAGAACGTGTTGTATGCTTGGATCAAGATCGCCCGTCGGTGGGTACTCTTCCAGTCTAATCAATCTCTCCTTATCACACACCCAAGCTGTTCACTCAATTTTGTACGAATCCCTAAATAACTTTTGAGATGTCCTGCTCACAGACAGACAGACAGACAGACAGACAAACAAACAGGGGTGAAAACATAACTTCCGTCTACCTTCGGTGCTGGAGGTAATAATGCTCCTCAATCTAACATTCCAAAGAAACTACCCATTTCACTGGAGGATAAAAGCATAGGTGTATGGGTCAGAGTCTGATGTTGTACTGTGCTTTAGTATTGATCAGCATTCAGATGATGCCAAGGTTTTATAATGGTCCTTTATGTAATGCTGTTGCTATACCACTCAAATAAATCCATGCCCTTGTTTCGCTAATCGATGAAGAGCTCTCTTGTGCTTATTGTGTGAGGAGGAGGAGGAGGTGGCAGTGATAATCTAGGTTTTGGGTGACACTAGCTCTCCGTGCTCGAGTTGAGTAGCCAACGTTCCAGTAAAGGTGGGGTGTCAAGTTATCTGGCCCAATTTTATTTCCTACAGAATTTCACCCTCTTCACATGGTCATTCACTTCATCAGCAAAGCAAAAAAACCCTCCCAAAAAACAACATACTAAATGGTTGCACAGAAAGGCGATCACTCCGTCCTTCGACTTGCATCAGGAGTAATAGTCAGTTACTGATGGAAACGCAACTTTCTTCTCTTTATTTATTTATTTTTAAAATAATATTTCAGAATCTCTCGAATATAAATAATCTTTCACAATGTTTTCGCCTTTAATGGATGAATCACGTGTTATCCTGCTTCCTAATTAGCCGCTAATAAACCTTTAACGCGGAGACTTTATCAAATGACAGAATGCTTCGCTTCTATGTTTCTGGCTTTAGACACCAAACCCGTCATTTAAAGGTTTAACACCAAAGGCAGACACACAGTGAAACTATTTGATTGAGGTAATCAGTTGAAATGCTAAATTTATAAATGATTTCGAATATAACATTTTGCATGATGTTTTATGAGCTGGCCGGATGGTCTAGAGGTATGCACACTCGCCTCGAAGCTGTCTAACCTGGGTTTGAATCCTGATCCAACTATAAACTGTCATCCTGGTGTTTCACAGGCAGGGTGATTCATCGTGTGTGCTATCCCTCAGATCGACGTTAAACAGCCGTCCCGTCTGCCATAATTCATTGGTGGACGTTAAAGATCCCATGGTGTCCTTCGCAAAGAGTAGGTGAGCCATCGCCGGCACCATGACCAAATTCCTGCCCTACTAGTCAAATGCCAGGCCTGGTCAGTCGGTTTGTGAAGACACAGGCCAAACTTCTCCTGGCTGACCCCACAATGTTGGATAAGTGGCTGTTAAAGAAATAAAAATTATGTCTTATCAGAAACTAGCAGGACTGGCCGGGAGGTAAGGCGGTGGCGGGTGGGGCGAACACCCAGCGCTCCCCGGCTGGCTGAGCTGTTCCCGGCGGTTGGACATTGAAAAGCTATGGAGTTATTGGCCTTATGATGGTTAACTTTTGCCTGTGGGCCGTCGGCAGCATTGCCTGAACCCACATCCTAATATACATTTTATAGTAGTTTTTGGCCTCGAAATGGATATTAAGGCCAACATGTTGGAGTTAAAAACCTTGCTCATATTCTTAAATACCAACACCAAAAACTTGGGGCTTCTCGGTGCTACAGTTCGGTCATGAAAGAATAACATTCAAACAAACACTTGAAAAAATTTATATAGATTCATGTTGTAGGCACTGTACAAGGTGAATTTACAACTTATATTAACTATCTTTATTCTCTCTCACACTGAACATCTTGACGTCGGCTCGATCTGGCAGGATTACCTTGAATACGCACTAGATCTGGCACGACACAAGTCTGTGAGCCTGTGCTTGAATCTCGACCCTTGCGTTGTTTGAGTGATTGGCCCAATTGGAATACGTTTACCTTTCTGCAATGTACTGACTTGATCCACCAATCTCTAATTGTGTGGCCATAGAAAAGTAATATAGGATGTTAATTTTCAGGTTGAAGTGCCACTCGGCAATGAGCGAATTATATGGCAGTCAATGATGCCACGTGGGGGCAATGACGCAATGAGATGACATATTAAAGTGCATAATGCACTTTATGCGTATGGTGTGGATCAGGACCGGCAGGCTGCAACTAACCCCAGTTATCGCACAAGTAAATCAAAGGTGTAACTATTACCTGATGAATGATCAAGAGTTTCAACGGTGTCCTCTGGTGATCCAATGTTGGGCCTGAGCCTTTGACCCTAGAATTTAAAGTCCATTTTCTGTTTACCAGCTGAGCTTGTGTTTTGGTGTTTTCTCAAGCTACAGCTTTTTCTTTCCAATCAAAATGAAAGCTCCGTTACTCACAGGACTGTCCTCGTTCTGTGAGTACTGCAAGCAACTGCACTGTATATTCTAAGTGATAATGAACACTGATAATGACTTTTTTGTCATGGAGGCTGTTTGCTTTGTCAACATTCTTGTTCATCTGCACACACGAAGTGAAAAGCGGAGTTAAGCAATTGGTTCACTTGCATTTGTCTGTCTGGTTTCTGTTAAACCTCAACTCAGATTCTGCAACCGGTCCAGATGGCATCAGCTCTCGTGTTATAAAAACCTGTTCTGCTGCTCTTGCTCACCACCCTTTCTCTGTTCCATTCACCCTCTCATTTACTCAAGGTAATCTGCCATCTGCTTGGAAATCAGCAAACATTACTGCCCTGTATAAAAAAGGTGCAAAAACAGATCCCTGAAACTACAGACCAATCGGCCTTCTCCCAATCATCAGCAAGGTTATGGAATCCATCATCGCTTCAGACATTAAATCCTTCATCTTCTCCAATGGCTTGATTTCCCACCATCAATTTGGATTTAGACCAGGTCACTCAACCCTGGACATGCTGCTTTTGCTTTCCCAACAATGGATGGTGATCCTAAATGCCAAACATGAGATCAGAGCCATCTCCCTCGACACATCGTGAGCTTTCGATATGTCTGGCATCCCGCATGCTCACCCAACTCTCTTCTTATGGTATACAAGGCAATCTCCATTCATGGCTAGCAGACTTCCTCTCCTGTCACAGTCAATACGTGGCTCTTAATGGAATTCTCTCATCTCTTCTTGTCTAGGCTGGAGTTCCTCAACGCAATGTTCTGGGCCCTGAGCCTTTCCTGGTTTTCATCAATGATTTGTCAGACTCCCTGGAAAATCCTCTTTATCTCTTTGCTGATGACTTTACCCTCTGCCGTACCATCTCTCATCCCTCTGATTGGCAAGCAGCAGCCTCTTCACTCTCTGCAGACCTGGATAAAATCACAATTTGGTCAAACACTTGGAATATGTCTTTCAATCCTGACAAATCTCACACCCTCACGATGTCTCTTGAAAAGGACTGTCTGGAAAACCTCCTCATCTACTTTTCTCAACAATCCCCGTGAAGAAGTCCTTTTATACAAGATTTTGGGCCTCACTATCTGCCACGATCTTTTCTGTGAAAGCCACATCTCCTACAAAGCCAGTCGCCAACTGGGCATCCATCCTACGTCATGCAAAGTCCTTCCTTGGCACACCTGAGCTTCTAACCACTTGAAAAGCTTTCACCCACAGTCTGATGGAGTACTGCTCTCCCCTCTAGGGTGGTGCTCCTGCCTCACACCTAGCTTGACTTCACACTGTGGAAACCAAGGCTTTTAGGATCATTGGTATCTCCGGCGATGAAGCTGAGTCTTTGGGTCTCTCACTGGAGGCAGATCGGTTGTCTTTCTACATTTTTTGCAGAGCGTTCAAGGCCTGCCAAAAACCACCTCCTGGTGAAGCTGCCAAAATCACGAATCACTGCTCACCTTCACTCCTTCATTCCTGTTTTTTCCCACCTGTGGAACAAATGCCCACCCTCTCTTCAATCCCACTCCTCCCTCCAGGTCTTCAAAACAGCTGTTCATCACCATCTCATATCTCCCCCCCTCCCCATCCAAAACCAAAATCTTTTCTACCCCATTAATCCACCCTAAACCCACCTCCTTCAAATTCCCTGTTTTCCTTCCTGTAAGTCCCAGTAGTACCATCTTGTGTACCCCCGCCCAATCCCTCTCCCCTCAATAGATTTCCTATTGTCTCTGTCCCCCACTATTTTGTGCTTGCCTCTCCCACCCCTCTTGACTCCTGCCTTGTTGTATGTTTCTGAGCATGATGATGAGTTCTTACATGAGCTTCGACATGGTGTGCCAAAAAAAAAAAGTCTGTCCTTTCCACAAACATCACTATGATCAATGAACATCTTGATTTCAATTGAATGTTATATTTTGAATATGAACCAGAAAACAAACCTGTAGTTTTGCATTACAGTACATTACTTTGACTGAATTTATCCCAGTTGTGTATGTGCATGCGCAGAGAGGAGCGAGATTTTTTTTTTATTATTCATTATTTTTTACTGTGTTTGCCTGTTTGCTCGTCAAACAGAAATTGAAAATCATTCCAAATAGGAAATTTACTGTTTTTAAGGACGTCATAAAGGGACACAAACAACAGGCACGGATAACTAATGTAACGTGTTAAATAAGGCGGCGTTAAGAGATGATGCATCAACGGCGGTAAATTTCCAGAATTTCTTTCTTCTACAACCTTTAAAATCTTTATTTTATTTCAGTTGAATTATATACTTCAACAATGCAGAACACAAATTGCCTTTTAAGCAGTTTAAAATCCCTTCGGTTTAGCAGTACGTGGACAAAATATTACAGAATTTGCCACTCGTAGGCCCCACCCATATCTTTGTTTCTCAAGACAGCATAGGGTAAGGTGTTCAGTGAACTCTCGTTATTTGAGCAATGCCATCCATTTCTCCCTTTTTCTTTTTTTTCTATCTTTTATCATATTGGTAAAATTAAACTGAAAAGTAGTTTTTAGCTCGCCTGTTCGAAGAACAGAGAGCTATAGCGATACCCCCCGGCGTTAGCGTGAGCATCAGCGTGAGCGTGAAAATGTTAATGTTTTTGGTGCAAGTTACTTAGAAGCTTGCCATTCATTAATATGTGTACTCGGATGCTGATATTTGGCATGGAGGTTCCTTTGGGGTATATTATTGATGTAGTGAAGTTGAAATTAAAAAATAATTTCAAATGTTTTAACTTTCTGACCTGTTTTGAACTTAACCTTTTTGTAGCACATCAACGTTAAAGTTTTTTCCTTTCTAATGTTTTTATCTACCACACTATTTTTTACTGATTACAATATACAAATACATATACAGTATTGCTTTAAAATTATTTGGATCAGACTTCACTGCAATGCTTTATAAAAAAAATATTATTAGACTAGTCTTTTAAAAACGATAAATGTATAAAAAGGCGAGCATTGGGTGGCTTTGACACCAACTCTCTGGTTACATATTGCTGTAATACTATAGGCAATGTAATATATACAGTACCAGTCAAAAGTTTGGACACACCTACTCATTCAAGGGTTTTTCTTTATTTTTACTATTTTCTACATTGTGGAATAATAGTGAAGACATCAAAATTATGAAATAACACATATGGAATTATGTTGTAACCAAAAAAAGTGTGAAACAAATCAAAATATATTTTATATTTTAGATTCTTCAAAGTCACCACCTTTTGCCTTGATGACAGCTTTGCACACTCTTGGCATTCTCTCAACCAGCTTCATGAGGTAGTCACATAAATGAACATGTAAAAATAAATTTCTTCTCATTTTTAAACACAAATATGTTTATTTTTATTTTTATATAATACTAGTTGTGTCAGAATATGACTATAAGCATGATAGTTGTGTTTTACTCATTACCCACTTTCATTTGATATGCATATTGATGGGGGTTGAAAAAACAACAAAATAACAGTATTACTCTCGTTAATGCAAAAATGGGCGTGGCCTGTTTAATTGATTCCCACCTTGCCGGGTTAGGAAAATTTTACCCTTTATTATTATCTTATTTTTATTACCCCGAGGTATGTTCTAAAATAAAATGAAGAGTAACCTCAGGCACATCAAAACGCATACAGTACCACCTTCAGCCACTGTATTATAGACAAATGGAATTATGTTGATGATCACCTCATAGCATGATTGATAGATAATAATAATATCCACCTTCCATGTGGCTTATGGGTGTTTACACACTCAGAATGTGGATTGAGAAATTCAGCAGTTGTGGTGCTTATTGATTTGCAGGGCCCAAACAGCAGTGAGGTGCTGTTTGTTGACCATGCACAAGATCAAGACGGTGACTACGTACCGGCACATCTCCGCACTGAGTCCCAAGATGGTATGACTTATTATGCCAACATTCATAGCTTATTTATTTTTGAATAGTATCTATTTTTGATTTGCTGAAAGATTGTTTAAGTTTCCATGCAACAAGTGGAAACAACTAGATTTGCGAAAGGTTGTTGACCTCCCAGATCTGTTTCTGTAGATACTGGCTCCCAAAACTATCAGTTGAAATAAAGGTACATGCAAGGAATACATATTTTTGAACACAGGGTCGAAGCTCGTTGAAGAGCTCGAACAGAGAAACAGATTTCAACTTTAAGTGAATCCTTTTGATCAACAAAGTGGGATTTTAATTTGGCATTGATCTCAGACTCACAGTGGAGCTTGTACATAAATCGCATGTAGGACAAAAATATCAGTAGACAACAGTGTACCTTTGTGTGTATTACACGCACATAAGTGGACAATGAACAAACACGTATAGTGCATGGGATTTGAATCCCGTTTTGAAGCATCATAGGACATCACTTCAGATAAGAAATCGATTCAGATGAGAATTACCCACCTTTCTCCACTCCTCCCGCCCCCCACCCCACCCCACCTCTATCCACTCATGCTGATATAATTTTGCTTGCTAATACTCGAGCGAGCAAATGCCACAAAGCTAAGCCATTCCACATCACATTCCAAATCGATACCAATAAAAGTGTTTATCATTTGATGTCATTCCATGTTAGTCCTTTCATTGCCCTTTTTAACATTTATTGGGTTGGTGAAGCACGTCCTGTTATTGTATTCTCAGACCTGCCTACCTCTATGTAGGCTGGTCATTTTGCATGAAAAACTTTGCCTACATATGATCGTATGTTGCTCAATGAAAACTGTTCGCTAATAAATTCTAAAATACAACAAAATAATGGTAAAATTTACAAAGCATTCTAAGTATGTACTATACTATATAATATATACCGTGATTGGGGTGAGCAGGATAGCGTGTAAGTATGCACCAACTGACCTATCCAGCCTGGGTTTGAATCTAGGCCGAGCTGGAAGCTGTCCACCTGGTGTTTCACGTACAGGACGATTCAGCAATGTGTGTGCCGTCCTTATGTCCCTCGGATGAACACAAACCTGACAGCCCATATACTGGTATTAGTTTATGGATGTCAAATATCTCATGGTGTCCTTCACGAAGAGGAGCCAAGCTATCACCGGCACCCTGAACAAACAACAAATTGGTCCACAATCAGGCAAGTATCTTCTGTCGGAGTGGAAAACCACCCAGCGTTGTATCCCCGGGCCAATTAAAATGCTTCAGCAGCCTGATATGACTATGCAAGAAAGATAAACAAACATGAATGAGTGAGTGACAAATTCTGCAGAAGGTTCAAAAATGCAAGGTTTGGGCTTTCCTGCATAAGAGATGAAGTTTGCTATCATCGCTTGATGCAGTGCGCCAGCCTGAATGCATGTGTGGGCCTGCGTGCCTGTATGTGTGTGTGGGCCTGCGTGCCTGTATGTGTGTGTGGGCCTGCGTGCCTGTATGTGTGTGTGGGCCTGCGTGCCTGTATGTGTGTGTGGGCCTGCGTGCCTGTATGTGTGTGTGGGCCTGCGTGCCTGTATGTGTGTGTGGGCCTGCATGCCTGTATGTGTGTGTCGGCCTGCGTGCCTGTATGTGTGTGTGGACCTGCGTGCCTGTATGTGTGTGTGTGGGATTGCGTGCCTGTATGTGTGTGTGTGGGATTGCGTGCCTGTATGTGTGTGTGTGGGCCTGCGTGCCTGTATGTGTGTGTGGGCCTGCGTGCCTGTATGTGTGTGTGGGATTGTGTGCCTGTATGTGTGTGTGGGCCTGCGTGCCTGTATGTGTGTGTGGGCCTGCGTGCCTGTATGTGTGTGTGGGCCTGCGTGCCTGTATGTGTGTGTGGGCCTGCGTGCCTGTATGTGTGTGTGGGCCTGCGTGCCTGTATGTGTGTGTGGGCCTGCGTGCCTGTATGTGTGTGTGGACCTGCGTGCCTGTATGTGTGTGTGGGGGATTGCGTGCCTGTATGTGTGTGTGTGGGCCTGCGTGCCTGTATGTGTGTGTGTGTGAGATTGAGTGCCTGTATGTGTGTGTGTGTGTGTGTGTGGGCCTGCATGCCTGTATGTGTGTGTGGGATTGAGTGCCTGTATGTATGGGATTGAGTGTGTGTGTGTGTGTGTGTGTGTGTGTGTGTGTGTGTGTGTGTGTGTGTGTGTGTGTGGCCTGCGTGCCTGTATGTGTGGGGGCCTGCGTGCCTGTATGTGTGGGGGCCTGCGTGCCTGTATGTGTGGGGGCCTGCGTGCCTGTATGTGTGGGGGCCTGCGTGCCTGTATGTGTGGGGGCCTGCGTGCCTGTATGTGTGGGGGCCTGCGTGCCTGTATGTGTGTGGGCCTGCGTGCCTGTATGTGTGTGTAGGATTGAGTGCCTCTATGTGTGTGTGTGTGGGCCTGCGTGCCTGTGTGTGTGTGTGTGTGTGTGTGTGTGTGTGTGTGTGTGTGTGTGTGTGTGTGTGTGTGTGTGTGTGTGTGTGTGGGCCTGCGTGCCTGTGTGTGTGTGTGTGTGTGTGTGTGTGTGTGTGTGTGTGTGTGTGTGTGTGTGCCTGCGTGCCCGTGTGTGTGTGTGTGTGTGTGGGCCTGCGTGCCTGTGTGTGTGTGTGTGTGTGTGTGTGTGTGTGTGTGTGTGGGCCTGCGTGCCTGTGTGTGTGTGTGTGTGTGTGTGTGTGTGTGTGTGGGCCTGCGTGCCCGTGTGTGTGTGTGTGTGTGGGCCTGCGTGCCCGTGTGTGTGTGTGTGTGTGTGTGTGTGGGCCTGCGTGGCTGTGTGTGTGTGTGTGTGTGTGTGTGTGTGTGTGTGTGTGGGCCTGCGTGCCTGTATGTGTGTGGGCCTGCGTGCCTGTATGTGTGGGGGCCTGCGTGCCTGTATGTGTGGGGGCCTGCGTGCCTGTATGTGTGTGTAGGATTGAGTGCCTCTATGTGTGTGTGTGTGGGCCTGCGTGCCTGTGTGTGTGTGTGTGTGTGTGTGTGTGTGGGCCTGCGTGCCTGTGTGTGTGTGTGTGTGTGTGTGTGTGTGTGTGTGTGGGCCTTATTGCCCGTGTGTGTGTGTGTGTGTGGGCCTGCGTGCCTGTGTGTGTGTGTGTGTGTGTGTGGGCCTGCGTGCCTGTATGTGTGTGGGCCTGCGTGCCTGTATGTGTGGGGGCCTGCGTGCCTGTATGTGTGGGGGCCTGCGTGCCTGTATGTGTGGGGGCCTGCGTGCCTGTATGTGTGGGGGCCTGCGTGCCTGTATGTGTGTGGGCCTGCGTGCCTGTATGTGTGTGTAGGATTGAGTGCCTCTATGTGTGTGTGTGTGTGGGCCTGCGTGCCTGTGTGTGTGTGTGTGTGTGTGTGTGTGTGTGTGTGTGGGCCTGCGTGCCCGTGTGTGTGTGTGTGTGTGTGTGTGTGTGGGCCTGCGTGCCCGTGTGTGTGTGTGTGTGTGTGTGTGGGCCTGCGTGCCCGTGTGTGTGTGTGTGTGTGTGGGCCTGCGTGCCTGTGTGTGTGTGTGTGTGTGTGTGTGTGGGCCTGCGTGCCTGTGTGTGTGTGTGTGTGTGTGTGTGTGTGTGTGTGTGTGTGTGGGCCTGCGTGCCTGTGTGTGTGTGTGTGTGTGGGCCTGCGTGCCTGTGGGTGTGTGTGTGGGCCTGCGTGCCTGTGTGTGTGTGTGTGTGGGCCTGCGTGCCTGTGTGTGTGTGTGTGGGCCTGCGTGCCTGTGTGTGTGTGTGTGTGGGCCTGCGTGCC
Source organism: Eptatretus burgeri (assembly GCF_056783735.1). Classification (NCBI taxonomy): domain Eukaryota; kingdom Metazoa; phylum Chordata; class Myxini; order Myxiniformes; family Myxinidae; genus Eptatretus; species Eptatretus burgeri. The sequence goes on along the minus strand of NC_140961.1, from coordinate 84,169,104 downwards.
TGTGTGTGTGTGTGTGTGGGCCTGCGTGCCCGTGTGTGGGTGTGTGTGGGCCTACGTGCCTGTGTGTGTGTGTGTGTGGGCCTGCGTGCCTGTGTGTGTGTGTGTGTGTGTGTGTGTGTGTGTGTGTGTGTGTGTGTGTGTGTGGGCCTGCGTGTGTGTTTGTGTGTGTGTGTGCCTGCCTTCCTGCCTGTGTTACCCTACCTTTGATGCAATTTGCGGAAGTAGTTTGCCAAATATAGGTGGTCCAATGATCAATTGTAAGCCCAAGGAAGTCACAGGGACTTCCACCTCGATCATATCCCAGGGACTGCAGCACTTTCAGGGGTTGGCTAGAAAAGTAAACTTGGGGGTTCAAAAGCCGATCTTTGTGGAGGGACAGATTGAGAGCGCATGCTTTTTCTGCATTGAAAGGCATATTCCAGGTCACCGACCAACGACTTGTTCTGTTCCAGATCTGCAGATATAGATGCTGCAGCATTCTGCCACTCGTAAGTGTAGTGTACTCTTCCACACCGGGTGGAATCATCAGTCAAATGGTACAGAGGTTTTTTTCTCATGAAAGTAAAGGTCATTGATTAATAACAATTCTTATTATAGACTAAGAATAAGGTCAATTCTAATACGCTGCTTTGCTGATTGAGACCAGCCTCAATCGGGAGATGGCAAGACAATGCAATCAAGAGAGCAACATGTTGTTTCAAGTTAGAGAGAAATTTCGCAAACCCTTCAAGGAGGTCTCCCCTCCCTCCCCCGAATACCATAAGCGGAGATATCATGCAAAGTATTGTTTTTGGCCCCATCTCTCAGTAGAATCGCTTCAAAAAATTTTAACTTCTCATATTGAGATCTTCACCAAAATCTAAACGATTCGTCCTCGTCGCAGACCCAACCGGTCCACAAAATTACGTTTGAATCCGTCCTTAAGTTTTTGAGATATCCTGCTCACAGACAGCCAGAAACATGCAGGGTGAAACTTAACCTCCGTCCACCCTCGCTGGCGGAGGTAACTCGAAAACACGAGCTATTTACACCATATTGTGTCGATTAATTTTATTGTTATTGCTGTAGATGTTTTGATTCATTGGCGTGTCTGTGTGTTGTGATGCGTCGCATTGCGTTGTGTTTGCTATTTTAATCTTGGGTTTTTATGCCTCCACACCAAGGGTGCCGGAGGCATGATGTTTCCGCGTTGTCCGTTCGTCCGTCCGTCCGTTCGTATTTTCGTTTACGCGATAACTCATGAAGCAAATTGTAGCATTTCATCAAACTTGGTATGAAGGTAAAGTTAGACAGGGCAATTAACTGATTAGATTTTGGGCCAGATATGATACAGGTCAAGGGTCAAATATGTCAATACTCAAGTGTTTGTGCGGCAGAGCGGAGGCATACCCGTCGATTGCGCGCAGTCGCATTACTCTAGTTTATCAAATATATCAGACTGTGTTTTATTCTCTCCCGGAATTATGGAAATTATTGAAAATATAAACATGTTTTTAAAGTCTGCTTTTATTTTTAAATGAACCATGTTTTGTTTTCATTGTTTTTTTATGACATTTACAATATCTGTAACAGAAGGAGATAATGAATTCAGCAACGACTTTTAACCTCTTCTGACAGATTGTGATAAGGATCATCCAAAAACAGCACCAAGCATGCTATGGCGGGTAACCGGTGGCTTATACAATGCCACGAGGGGGGCAGTGGGAGCCACAATTGGCGGTGTGACCTGGATCGGAGGCAAAGGCTACGAGGTGACCAAGACAGTGGTGAGCACAGTTCCAGCAGCCGGCGTCGGCATTGTCAAAGGAAGCATGTCTGCGGTTGCTGGCGGCTTCTCGTCTGTCGGATCGACTGTGGTGAGCAAAGTGCCTTTTGGAGGCAAGAAGAAGGATAAAGCGGACTGAGATCTATCTTCTCATAGCCCTCCTTCCTGGTTCATTTCTCTAGCTGCATGTAAGGCTGAGCCAGGTCTGGCTGTTTCCCTTAATGGGTGGGAAGGCCTTTTCTGATGCGTCACCACCTGACCTGGTACGTGAACTAATGGCCCTTTGACATCTGCCTCTGTTACTCCATTGCAGAGCTTCAGGGTTCGTATCCTATTGTCTTAGTTAAAAGTGCAGACCTGTGTTGTTTTGTTCTCGATGGTGATTTCTCTCATTTTTGAACATGTTGATACTTTAAAGACAGAATGTAAGCCGGGTTCGTGACAAAAGGTTGTTTTGACCTTTTTGCAACAATTTGCAAGAAATGAATGTCCATTTCGTGCTCCTGCTATGTTTGACTTTCCGCGCCTGCTGTTTAAACTCAAAATGCATAACGGGTGATTGAGATAAACATCTGATATTTGTCTGACCGATGTATGCTGTGATCTGTGCATTGATTATTCTGCATGTTTTGTTTTTGTTTTGGATTTTTTTTTTGTATCAACACGCAGTGACTGCTTGACCGATGTCCCACCGTTAACTGCTTTGCTGCTGGGGATTAAATGGTCACCCAAAAGAGAATTGGCCTCGTTTTCCATCCTGGGACAGGCCTTTCTTCTCATTTCCTTCCTGTGCAAGGCTGCATGCTGTGTTTGGAGAATTATAAATTGATCACATCAAATCTATTTTAAACTTAGCTTTTGTTAATATGATAGTTTACATGTTCAAGTAGCATTTCTGCTCCTCTCCATTTCTGCTTTTTGGTTTGTTTGTTTTTGTATATGCAGTCCTATTGTTTTTATTTTTGTTGTGTTGAGTATAAAGGTGCCCCAGCTGTGGGTTGTTGTCCATTTTCCTCTCATTTTCTCAAATAAAATGTTTCCTCAGAACCTCATTTATCTCAGACCCCTCTGTCCTCATGAGTTATCTTACCCATCCCATTCTAAAAGCCTGACACCCTGCTATCATGAGCCAAAGCTTCTGGCCACAGAAAGTGCCTGATTGTTTTTTGTGTTTTTTTTTTTTGTCTTTGTATCAAGGCTTGATGTTTTCCGAGAAACTGAACTTTGCTCGATCTGGTCTTCGAAAAGGAGTCGTACATATAAACAAAACGAGTTTGAGCACCTCTGTGTGTATTTGTCTTCATAGACACGTGTTCACTGTTGTATAAGCTATTTGTAAGAAAAGCTATTTTTGCTGATCTGACAGAATTTATGCATTTTTCTATGAGTGTTTCCCCGAACTATAGTGAATAAAGATGAATATAGTATTACAGACATCATCATCACCTCGTCATTTTCTTCAATGGGCTGTTGGTGTTCAACATTCGGGTCGATCTGTTTGGCATTTCTGCGTGAACGTGTGTTATGATGCTGAGACCTAAGTTGGTGCCCGACATTGTATGTTGATTTGTCTGTGGCAAGGATTCCCCTGGGATTAAAAAAAAGTGCAGCCAAAATACCCCCAAACTGAAAAAAGAATCTGGATAATATTTTTTTTGTTGGAGGAAATGTGATGTTTCTCCTTAATTCAGCTGAGGCCGAGTGAAGCGAGGTCGAGCCCCTTTATTCCAGATACGTGAAACACCCTGCAACCCATGCCTACAGAAAACACTTTTTGGAACACCAGCTACATTTTCCATCCAATCATCATGTAGCTTTGTTGTAAAAAAAAAAAAAATATATATATATATATATATATATATATATATATATATATATATATATATATATATATATATATATAATCTCTCTATGGGTAGTAGGTCTGGGAAAGAACTCCTATGTTGAAAGTTTTGTGTCGATTGCTCAAGCGGTTGCAGAGAAAACATTTAAAAATGAATGAAGGTGAAAACGTAAGGGCGTCGGCCAACATTCAACAACTTGGTCAAGGATGGCTGTGGACGCCTATTACTAATTTATAAATTACCGGGTGAGTATTTAATCTAAGCAAAATGAATCAAATTAAACTGTTTCCTCATTGTCAATATTGCTGTGGTGCTGGCAGTACAGGTTGATCCCCCCGACCCAATTTGTGGTGATAGGCGGTTAACACTGCCAGCCCGGATGGTCGAGCGGTGTTTCTTTATTAGGAGGCGGACACGTTGATCCTCAGAGATTATAACGTGCACGTGAGGGGCGCAGGGTGCAATGGCGGAGCAACGGAGGCACAGATGGATGCACAGGGGAGTTTATACTCGAACCCCCATGACAAATACGCAGACACAGCAACTTAAAATAACCGTAGAATTTAATGAAAATAGACAAATATCTACAAGGGACAATAATTCAAAAGGTAATGACAAGGTGAGGTAAACTAAAGTGTAAAGTCGAGGCACCTCTGCACACAGACTTGAATACAGACAAGGGGAAACTCTCCTTTATTTTGGCACTTAGCTTAGCCCAGAGATGGTTTTTATGGAATGTGGAATCGAGGCACTCCTATTTGCACATGTCGATGCTCGCAAAATGGTGCCAAGCCGCTCTTTCGCAGTGGGACAAATGTACGTCAGGCAATTCGTGAGTGGTATTCAACACCAAGGCTCACCGAGCGTCGTGCAGCTTCTTCGGCTATCCCTGCCGATACGCTCTTTGCAGAATGGCACTGTCCCCTTTGGTAACATACACGAAGTTTCGAGGTCCCTCTCATACGACCAGCCAAGAGTCGATGTCCAGCGTCTTGCTTCACCACGCGAGTCAAATCGCCTCAGCACGAATATGAGAATCATGCCGTTTTCTTCATGCGTCGAAGGAAAGCCAGCTGCAATTTCCTGTTCTTACAGGCCATCTACTGGCTACGTTCTTTCTCGATCGTGTGCGTCCCTCACTCCACACTCGTGCCTTCCTCCTTACTATGAGCTGCTTCCCCGTCCTCTCTGCTCACCTGCCTCCTATGCCTTCTTCTTCCTCCTTTCACTCATATCACGCCCATCAATCATCAGCCTCGGGGCGTGACTTCGCCCGCCATCACCCTTGGAGGCGGGGCTTCTTGCCTACTTGGTCATGTTATAAAACGCAATTCTTCCATGGTTTGTAATACAAAAGCATAGGGAAAAGTCATGGGGGGTGGGGGCAATTACATACTGAGGGAACTTATCCTTAATCCCTATCAAATTGACACCACACCACCCTCTGTGTGGTGACGCATAACACTTAAGCTCACAGTTTCCCTACTTATTTCAATCGAGATGTCTCCTACACGTCCATGTACCAAATAACTATATTCAAGCAGAACGTACCTATTAAATTCCTCCATCTACCCCCATAACCGTAACAATATATCATAAGAAGATAATAACTTTATTTTGCGAAGTGTAAAAATACAAGGAATATATCTTCATGGTGGTCACATATACAATCACAATAAATTAAATCATCAGCAAAGTTAACGAATAATAAAAACAATTTAAAATAAACTCAAAGTTATACTTACAATCAAAAACAATCCCCTTAGTGTCTTATATGATATCCAATGCTTTGTTTCCAGGCAGTAAATCAGCATTATTGAAAAGCTCATCTGTTACTGCTTGAAAATGCATATCCAGTATATCCACAAACATCACTCAAAGAAGAAATAAACACTACAATTTCAACATTGAAGTCAAACTTTTATTGGTGATATGTATATTCCCAGTATATTTACCACAACCTGGAAAGTAACTCGGAAGTTGTTAGGGCACGCCCATACTTGAACATGTTTTAATGATTCCTCATTCAAACTGTTCATCTAACTACTTGCTTTAAACTGCGAATATGAAACGAAAACCAAAATTATTAAATAACTGCTTGTGACTGACTCGGTGATGTGTGCACTTACATTATTTTCAGGATTAGTATCAACAGGACTGGGCCCAGGCAGCAGAACTGCTGTGCTATTACTCTGTTCAGATGATGTAAAGCTTCAAAAAAAAAAGAAAAAAGGCAGAAATTTTGTGCTGTTCGTGAACATGCTGGCTACCACAATCCATGACATAATGGCGACGCGTTGGTACCACCATCCATCAGAATGACATAATCCTGCATGAGATGAGAAAAGTCTACTTTAAGCTAAATGGATTAAAAGTCATGTAAATCTTGATACTGCAAACAGAAATATAACACATTATTAATGATGCCTATGGAGTTTGATGGTGTGTGAAGAGGTGAAAAAGGAGATGCAGATAAGAAACAGAAAGGTAGAACTTTGTCATTTTATCAAGATGGAAAACACAATTTTCTTAACAAGCATGTCACATCACTTTTAGGAATCATTTTGGTATCCCTTTTTAAAATCGAAAAACAAATTAACTCACGGTGCAAGGCTAAACGAAGCACCTGTACTTCATTTTATTGCTGGGCTGGGATACAGTAATGCTACTGTGCACATGTCTTGCCTTGTTGACATGTTGAGCGACGCGGTGTTCAAACGATTTGGAAAGTAAGTGTTTGAATTTCGATGAAATGTGCTCAGTTGATATAAATAATAATTTAAAATAGAAATAGCACTGACAGAAATACATCTGTAGTGATTTTACACTTTTTTATTTTTATTTATTTATTTTTTGTATACCTTGTCGAGGCTCGTATGAGAGATAACACACAATGCACAACAAGGGGGGGGCATGAGACAAGAGGGGTGGGAGAAGGAAGGACAAAACAGTGGGGAACAGAGACATTAGGAGATCTGTAGATTGGAGAGGGATGGAACGGGGAACATGGGGAATACAAGATGGACATTACAGGGACTTTTAGTGAGAAAAGCAGGGAATTTGAAGGAGTTGGGCTTGGGTGGATTATCGGGGGTAGACAAGATCGAGGATTTGGATGGGGTATGATAAGAGGTGGTGGTGAACAGCTGTTTTGAAGGCCTGGAGGGAAGAATGGGATTGAGTACAGTGAGGGAGTTTATTCCAAAGGTGGGAAAAAAGAGGAATGAAAGAGTGAAGGTGAGCTGTGATTCGTGATTTTGGTAGTTTTACCAGAAGGGGGTTGTTGGCGGACCTTAAGCAACCTGCGGAAATGTGGTGGGGACAAATCACAGAGGGAGCGGGGGGGGGGGGGAGGCGAGGCTGGAGAGGAGACGGTGGAAGACAGAAAGACCACCAACCAGCCTGCAGTGATTGAGTGAGAGGCCCAAAGACTCAGCCTCATCGCGGGAGATGCCGATGTTTCATTAAAAACATTCACAAATAAATAAATATCACCGATCATTTTTTTTTTATCGCTTTCTGCGACGTTAGCGAATGCCAGCCCAGCATCGTTTCCAGAATCCCTTCCTTTCTGTTGCTTTTCATTTCATTTCATTCATTCAATTATGTGAAAAATATGGACATTCAAAATCAAAGCTTGTTGTAAGTTATATGGTGGTCCCTCCGTTTTATTTTTGTTATGCCAAGTGTTGAGTATTCCCAGTTGGTATGACATGACAAAGTTCAAGATCTTGGCTCCTTCATTTACTTTTCAAGACCATGTCCATTTCAATTTGTTATCGATCATTGTGCTGATGATGCTCAGAAGCTTGTTCTATACTATGGTCATGAATATATAATTAATCAAAGGGTCATGGCCACCTGTGAAGCAGTGAAAATAAAGAAATAATTTCCTTTGTTGTATTGCCATTAATAACTAAATAATGACATCACACCAATCTACAAACTTCTGAACTTCATTCACATGTTCATGCTTATCGTTCAACAGGAACCCACTAATTACTGTATCATTTCCATATTTAATAACATGACAATTAGGACTTGAACTGCAGCACTCACTGGTACATGAAGAAAACAAAATGTGGGAGACAACACAAACTTTTAGGTGCTGGAGGAGAAAACCTAACACTTGGTACCATATTCTCATGTCCGTCAAAAGTTCAGCGAACATCGACGTTGTGTGGCGGAAATCTAAAGACCTCTGCGAATGACCCAATCAATGTTCGAACTTGCGCTGCGTCCTTTAACGAGTACTCCCCCAAGGATCACCCGATACACACCGACACTGACAGTTGGTCGTGCGCGCGAAGGCAAAAGGTGGGAAGACATTTCTTATAATCTCTTCTTTTTCTTTCAGCTTCTCCCATTTTTACTTGAGGTCACCACAATGCTGGTTGATCACCCTTCTCCATCTCGTCCTGCCAGTCACCCACTTTTCTTCCAATCCCACGACTTCTAAATCTCTCACCAGCGCATCCTTTCATCTGGTCTTCGGCCTTCATGTTCTCCTTCCTGGCAATCCCATCCCCAACACTCACCTCACCACATTCTCTCTCTCCTCATTAGATGACCAAACCAATTTAATCTCTTCTTGGTTACTTTCTTTGATGCTTCCACAATGTCCACTGACCCCTTGATATACCGGTTCCTAATCTTGGCCTTTCTTGTCACTCCACACATCCTTCTTAACATCCACACCTCATTTACATCAGTTTCTGTTCCTCTTTCTTTGATGTTGCCCAAGTTTCTGCACGATATTTTAATGCTGATCTCACAACTGTCTTGTAAGTTCTTCCTTTCAGTTTCAGCAGTACTTTTTTTTTAATTGCACAACACTCCACTGCACTTCCTCCAATTATTCCAACCAGAACTAATCCATTGCTTAATTTCCAGCTTCTGCCACCATTGACCCCAGATACTTAAAGCGACTCACTTTCTCCAGGTCTTTAACCATAATCTTTACACTTTCACCCCCGATCCTCTACCCAAGGCTCAAACGGACAATCCATACATTTGTCGACTGATCTTCATACCCCTATCTTCCAGCGCTTTTCTCTATTTCTCCAGATACTCGGTCATATTCTCATCATCCCCACCACACAGCTCAATGTCATCTGCAAACTCCATTGACCGTGGCACTTCTTGTATCATTTGCTCAGCTATAACATCCATAACAATTAGCAAGAGGAAGGGGCTCAGTGCCGATCCTTGGTGCAATCCAACTTTAACTTTAAAACTCTCACTCTCTCCCAAACTGCTTCTTAATCTTGTCTGGCACTCCTTATATGTATCCTGTAATAGTCATACATACTTGTCAGGAACTCCACAAGTTCTTGCACATCTCCAGACTTCCTCCCGAGGCACCCGGTCAAAAACCTTCTCGATATCAATGAATACAACTTTATGTCGCTTTGACCTTCCCGGTATTTCTCCTTCACATGTCTCAAAACAAAAGGGCATCCGTGGTGCTTCTTCCGGGCAGACAGCACAAAACCTTCATGGATTTCCACAATTTTTCTCAATCTCTGATCTATAACTCTCTCACCTATCTCAAAGGTAACTGGTAGGAGTTTTATTGCTGGGTATTTTTTTTTCATTCTTGGATGCCCCCCTTTCCTTTAAATATTGGTACCATTATACGTTGCCTCCAACGTCCTTATGATTTAATCTCTTATAACACAATTTAATAGTTTATTCAAAACGTGGAGCCCATATTTCACGAGGCAGGTCCATACGTCCACTGATATCTCATCAAGTCTCACTACTTTACCATTTTTCATTTTTTCAATGCTGTTCTCATCTCTTCCAGATTGATGCAAGTTGTCATTCCTTGATTTGCAACGACCTCTTCTGTCCTTTTTATTGGGTTTTCTTAATTAGTAAGCCAATTAAAGCATTAGCCTCACCTCACTTTGATTTAATCCTCTTTCACTAGAGTTACGCCATCTGCAACCTTAATTGTACGGCACTTCCCACATCTTTTGTTCATCTATCCCTAGCAGCTGCTATTCTGAGGATGTCTTTTTGTCCTTCTTTGGTATCAAGACTTTCATGTATTTATTGCATGCCGAGGTATCTTTCTCTAACTTTCACTTTCTTTAACATTCACTTTCTTTACATTCCTTTTTGCATTTTTGTTCTGTTCTTTATCTTCTTCAAGCTCCAACTGTTTCCACTTCTTTAAGCGTACTTTATTATTTTCTCTAACTGTACTTTTTTTTTTTCCTGTGTTTTCATTCCACCACCAAGTTTATTTTCCAGCTTTCCCTCTCCTTGATGATCTTCCACTCAATTCTTTGCCAGTTCTCCTGATCTTAAGTGCCACTAAGTTCCTCCATTCTTCTAGGGGTATGTCATAACTTCTTCTATTTATCTTAGCTATCTCTCTATCTGCTCTCTTAATTTCTCCTTCACTTCTGAATATTAGAGCTTCTACCACTTGATGTTCTGTCTATCTCTTGTCTTCTGCTGTTTTATTTTATCATCGGGTATCTGTGTTAGGTGGTCAGTCCCTCACTTGAGAATATATTGCAATTCTTTGTTTCCTTTGCGTGTTCTTTTCGTAACCATGATGTAGTCCAACTGTGTTTCTCTACCACCACAGTTGTAAGTAATTAGATGGTTCCTACTTTTTTATACCAAGTGTTGAGTATTACCAGTTGGTAAGACACGGCAAACTCCAAAATCTTGGCTCCGTCTTCATTTACTCCTTCAAGACAATGTCCACCATGGATACCCACATATCCCACTCTTTTTCTCCCCACACATCCACATCTGTTCTCAGAATTATATTTTTCTCTTTCAGGTCCATACCCACTCTGTGGTGTATAACGACTGACGATGTTCCACATTTCACCCCCAATTTTGAGCTTTACTTTAATGATTCTGTCACTCATTATATCCACTGCCCGCACCATATCCTTCATTTCTTTACATAATACAGAGTGTTCCAAAAAGACCTGGACAACTTCGGTTGTTAATATATGTAGTACCACAAATGATACAAAGCTACCCTTTGTTTTAATTGATACAGAAACTCTTAAAGTTTTCTTTACTTTCAGGTCTGGTGGTTTAATCTAAAGGAAAATGGTGACGCCAGAGGAGAAAGCTCAGTGTGTCGAATGGTTCATCGAGACGAGATCTGACACAAGTTCAGCATAATTTCCGTACATGGTAAAGAAGGAATCCGCCATCGCGGACTAGTATCAGAGAGTGGTACAGGAGGTTTAAGGAGATTGGAAGTTGTCAGAAACAGAAAAGTACCGGTCGACTAAGCACAAGTGCAGCAGACGTTGAATGATTCATTTCAACAAAGTCCCAGAATATCAATTTGGCGTGCAGCCAGAGAACTGGGACTACCAACCAACAGTGTACACAGAATTTTGCAAAAAACAGACTGAAGCTTTATGCTCATAAGTTGCAGATTCTTCAGGAAATCAAACGAAATGACAAACCCAAATTCAAGGCGTTTGCCTTGAAAATGCTCAGTCAGATAGAGGATGATGAAGATTTCCTGAAAAAGGTCATGTTCACAGCTGAAGCTTGCTTTCATGTATAGGGGAAGGTCAAGTGGCACAATCTGAGGATCTGGGGCTCTGAAAACCCTCATGTGATCATTGAACCACATCCACGACAGTCCAAAGGTCAATGTGTGGTGTGGACTTCTCCATAACCGCTTGGTGGGCCTGTTTTTATTTGCGGAGGATATAGTGTCTTCAACAATTGACATGAACATATTGGAAGGATTTGCATTCCCACAGACTAAAAACCTGCTACCCAATATTTTTCAACAGGATGGTGCTCCCTCTCATTGGGCCTTAGTTGTTCCAGCTGTCCTGAATGAAAACTATCCAGGTGGCTGGATTGGTTGAGACAGACTAACCGTCTGGCTCCCATGATCAGCAGACATAATCCTCCTTGATTTTTTTTCTGTGGGGGTTTGTCAAAGATTTTGTCGACAACACCAAGGTGGCAAACCTGCAGGATCTTCGTTCTCGAATCACAGCTGCATGCGCTCTCGTGGACGCACACAAGCTGAGCCATACATGGCAAGAACTCATGTACCGCCTTGATGTTCTGCACCTGACAAACGGGGCTCACATTGAAGTGTATTGATGGTGTGCACAAAACTTTATGAATTTCTGTTTCATATAAACTAAAGGGTATCATTGTATCATTTGTGGTTCTAAATATATTAACAATTTATGGTCAAAGATTATTTGATAAATACATGTAATCACCGGAGCAAGTTGTTGACTACATAACTTCAAAACCTTGTTCGAAATACTATCTCGGGATGGCAGGATGGCCTGGAGGTACGCACACTCGCTTCTAAGCTGTCTGGTCTGGATTTGAATGTCGACCCACCTGTAAACTGTCATTTCACAGGTGGGGTAATAATAATTCATCAGTGTTTGTGCCGTCCCTCAGATGGACGTTAAACTGGGTGTCCCGTATGCCGGAATTACTTTGTGGCTATTAAATGTCCCACAGTGTCCTTCGTGAAGAGTAGGCGAGCTCGAGCCGGCACCTTGAAGAAATTCCAAATTCCCGCCCGAACCTTCTTCAAATGTCAGGCTTGGCCAGGCAGTTCATGAAAGACTTGGGCCAAGCTACCAAATGCACATTCACCACAAAACTCTCATCCAGGTCCTGAATCTTATCCTTGAACATTTCCACAATATAATCATTCTGAAGTTTGAAATCATGAAGATTGCATCTACAATAAAAATCATTGTTATTATATATCAACAAAGTCTTTAGTACAGTCTGTAACTCGTCTCTTTCATTTGTCCTTAAATCCAAACACAGTCTGCATCTCCTGCCAAGCCACACGCAAATAATTTCCTGTCCCTCTTTTGTTTAAACTGTAAGCCCTTCAGCTCCTGAGAGCAAACCATGGTTTATTATTGACATATCTTTTTCACAACTTCATCATCATAAGGGATGACAGAATGGGTTTCCCATTCCCATACCCCTCTGGGGGCATCACAGGGGCACCCACAATCACTTGTGAACATTTATGTGTCCATTTCCCTGGACAGGTTGCTATGTAATTGTGGACGAGCAACCGATTCAATGTAAATTATCAGCGATGCAAAATCAGATCTCTGCAACCTGGGTCGGGGTTTATTAATTTGGCCAGGTTACCAGCACACAATGGCCTATTGTTTTGGTTATTTATTTATTTGTATGCAGCATGTGGTTGCTGGCTGCATCATTCTCTGGTGGCATGGCTGTGCCGCTGATGCAATGCCCCTGTTACCAGCACAATGGTACTCATTTTGCCAACCTTAGAAGGATGACAGGCTGAATCAACAATACCTGGTGTTAATTCAACAGCCTAACAGGGGCTTCAACCCAAGATCCTCGGATCTTAAGCCAAGCACCTTAACCATTAAGCCGACACCAGGCCTATTATTTTGGTGGGCAGCACATAAATGGTTGTATTATAGTTTTTTTATGAAGGGGCTTGATTTGCACGTGCCTTCCTTTGTGCGAGACTAAAAAAAAAAAGTTTGTTCCTGCTGCTCTTCTTTGTGAATCCTAAGGTTGACATCTGTGTTTTTTCAATTTCCTTTAAATTTGTTTGGATACCTACAAGTAATAATTAATGAACACTCTTTTTGTGAAATCTTGTGCAAAATAGAGTACGTAGCTCAATAGTTTCGCTCTCCCCTATTAGCTGGGGTCCAGGCGTCCCATGTCTCTCGTGGAATCTGTAGCATCTTAAAGCTCTCAACGTTATTGTAATATGCCTGTTGTTGGCTTAATGGCTCGAGTGGTGGGCTTGGGATCCCAGGATCCTGAGTTCAAATCCCACTTGGCTGTTGAATTAATACCAAGCGGGGTTGATTCTGCCTGTCATCCTTCCGAGGTTGGCAAAATGAGTGCCAGCTTGCTGGTATCCTGTGTCTGAGTGGTGACCCATCCAGGATTGTGACCAGGCAGCACCAACGCTCTGCACAGAGTATGGTCCCAATGGATGGATGGATGGATGAATGAAGAGGTCCAAGCTGGATGGATGGATGGATGAAGAGGTCCAAGTACAAGGTCTACTGCTTTCACATTGTAGGCTGATTGGTGGCCTTAAAATATTAATTTTTTAAACCGCCTCTCCTCTGGTTTGGCTCCTTCTACCATCTCAGTCCTCTGACTCTCCTCAACGACACCAGGATTCACACATTCTTCCAGTCACCCTCTCTTGGTTAAACTTCCAAAATCCAAGCTGACTGCACACCTTGAATCCTTTGTTCCTCACTTCTTCCTCCATGAAACTTCTTTGTAGAGGCAATGCTATCTCATTCTTCTCTACGCGGCTACAAGCGGGCGGTGCACTGCCACCTCATGTCATCCAACATTCCTATCCACAATCTTTAAATTAACCCAACCATCTTACTTAACATGCTGCATGAGTGTTTCCTTCACACCTCTCCCTCCTCTCCCACAACTTAATTTCCTTGAGTATTGCATCCAATAGTTGCCCCACTGCCATATAATCGAATCAGTCTTCAGATGCAGGATTCAACAAGCTGTCCTGGAGAAGCTGGTCTATGCAGGATGTGATTCGGCCAGAGGAAGAATAGGTTTCTGGAGGTGTGGAGGCATACATGCTTCAGAAACCTGCCAATTTCAGAATGAGAAGTGTCTTCGATGTGATAAAATGGGACACATTACCCGACGCCGAAGAACAAAGCCAGACGTCATGCAGGTGGGCAAGCCAAAGCCCCCTCAGCAGTCAGAGGCGAAGTCTTGTGGCTGTCTGACATGGGCGTGGTCAACAATAACCTCTCATCAGAGGTCGATGGCAGACTCAGTGAGGGAGAGTATGATGTTATCTACCATACAACGGGTGGCGGAGCCTATGTGTGTGCACTAAATGTTGGAGGTGTGGACGTTCCTATGGAAATTGACACGGGGGGCATCATGCTCCGTCGTCAACCCCAAAAAAGTTTTTGACTCACTCGCAAAGAAACCTGCCATGTTACCATGTTGTCGAATTATGAAAACGTTTACAGGTGAACAAGTGCCCGTACTCGGTGAAGTCGACCTGGAGGTGGTGTTCCAGGAACAGAGAATGATTTTGAGACTAGTCGTAACCAAAACAGGACCTCTCTTGATGGGCAGGAACTGGCTGGAGAAGCTGAGATTTAATTGATCAGAACCATGCAGTTGCAGTCCGATGGGGAACAATGGCGAAAGCCCGGGACAATCTTGATAATGGAACACAAGGATTTGTTTAATACTGGAATAGGACGGGTGAAGGGTATGAAGGCTAAGCTGTGCATCGGAGAAGGAGGAAGGGCTAAGTTCCTCAAGGCTAGACCTGTGCCTTTGGCACTGAAAGCCAAACTGGATGCAGAATTGGACCGTTTAGAGTCTGAGGGAATAATCGAGAAAAGCAATTTTTCAGAACACATAATGAGAACAGTGATGTGTGTTGGACAATAGAATCACTGTGATGTCGGGCGTGAGGTTTGTTGATGTGATTCCCAGGACATTGCAAAGGTGACTTATCTTTGATCTCAAACGGCTCTTGTTTAGCCTCATTAAGAGAAACTGTTTGCTCACAATTGTATGTGGAGCCGAACAAACTCGGCATTCTTTTTGTGTGTTGCCTTGTCTTTGGAAATCGGGACTTTTCCAATTTTCTGTCGGATTCTGGCGGTGAGAGCCGCTGTTGCGGACTGTGGGGCGTCATCACACTGCATCTCGATGAGCTTCAACTGTATGTCCTCTGGTGCTTCGTCCATGTAGCATGAGAACATGTTAATGCCCTTCTCGATGAAAGCAAAATTCTGAAAGCACCTGCTGAACTCTGCGATCAATGATGTGATGAATGTCACATATTTCCCCATCTGGTCAGGGATGTTGGCATTTGGGAAAGTGTCAATTACCTCCCGCAGAGAGGGGATGTGTGCAGCATTGGCTTCACTGACTTGTCTCCCCAACAGACGGAGCTTCATGGCAAATTATTTCATGCGCGAGTATATTTGTGACACGGTTGTGTCTTTCCTTTACAAGCTTGTCTTCAGTACATTCAGCTGGACAGTGATGTCGGCTAAAAAGCAGAAGTCTGCCAACCAAACGGGGTCCACTTAATTCATCGATGGGGAGACGTTTATCTCTCAAGAATTGGTCGATCTCATATTTGAGGAAGAACAACTGCTTGAGAACAGAGGTCCGCGACTGAGCCATCGCACATCAGAGTGGTAGATCACGTCCCCACATTCTGCATCGATTTCAGATAGGAACGCCCGAAATTATCTGTGGTCGAGTGCTCTCCATCGAATGATGCTGATAGTTTTCATGACTGTACTCATGACATCCCCCAGTTTGGTCACTTTTGCGGACAAAGCTTCCTGGTGTATCATACAATGCAATCGAACAGCCTCGACCGCAGATTCATGAACTTTCCTGCCAACTATGGCGGCCATTCCATTGCGTTCACCAATCATGGCTGGAGTGTGCCATCCGTTGTAACTCCACACAACTTGTCCTAAGGGAGATTCGTTGTTGTCGTTGTCCCAGTCAGGCTCCAAAGTTCGAGGAGCTCTTCAGTAATGGAAGAAAATCATCGTCAATCCCTCGGAAAAATCGTATTAGCAGCTGAGCCGCGTCTGTCGTGTCAGCTGGACGCACGATTGAAGAGAAATCAAAGGTGTTTTGCTTGATATCTAGGTAACCTGATATCTAGGTAACCTGATATCTAGCTGGCCCTGGTAGCTTTGTCCTGAGTTTGATTCGCACGAAAAAACTGGGTGTGTTCGCTCTCTGGGATGCCTGCTGTTGGCTTAATGGTTATGGTGGTGGGCTTTGGATTCTTGGGTCCTCAGTTCAAATCCTGCTCAGCTGTTGAATTAATACCAGGTGGGGTTGACTCTGCCTGTCATCCTTCCGAGGTCGGCAAAATGAGTGCCAACATGCTGGTGTCCTGTTTTGGAATGGTGACCCATCCAGGGTTGTACCCAATAGCCAAGGAGACTGTTGAGGCAGCACCAACGTTCTGCACAGAGTGTGGTCCCAATCTCCTCCTCCTCCTCCTCTCTCTGGTCCTGTTTTCACGTCTTAAAAGATGCTTCGTGTTTCGTTTCATCATGTCTCTTAACATTTAATTATTTCATTACCACTGGACCGATTCCTGGCAATTAAACACACACACACACACACACACACACACACACACACACACACACACACACACACACACACACACACACACACACACACACACACACACACACACACACACACACACACACACACACACACACACACACACACACACACACACACACACATACTTGCCTCGTTACTCTGTGAAAAAGTATTCACTTTGCTAGAGTGGCTGGAATCTGCATTTACGATCCATCTTTCGCTTTTGTACCGCCGCCACGTTGAAAATAATAATAATTGTTTGACTGTTTTAGCCAATGCACAGGATCTCCGTGCGGAGGTGTATATACCGTATAAAGATAGCTAATCGTGGGATTTTTCCAAGACCGCTTCTAATATCAAAAGTAATAACAACACCAAAAAGACAATAGTATAATACTAATGTTATTACAAAACAATATTAATGGTAATAATATGTCCTCTCCCCAAGGGGTTTCCTCCTTGGACAAACGCCGTGTTGATGCGGAAAAATTTATCGTGCCATTTTGTTAAATATCTTCACAGGAAGTAAAAAAAGGCAGTTGGTTAGCGCTTTCCAAGCCAGCCGTTCCTTATCAACGGTTTTGAATGGAGTGCTTGGTGAATGCCCAAATCACTTGGCGATCGTTTTCCAAAAAAAACTTGAGACCTGAACACACCCCTGACGTTCTTGAGGCCCGACCTTAGATCTACTCTAATCTATATATACTCCCAGATGCGTTTGACCTTTCCTGCCGCTCCCATATAGGGAACGGTTGTACTAGTCGTGGTCAAAACGCGAATGGCTTAAAAAAAATTAATCAGACGTAATTGGTGAGAATTTCTCTTTCTGCATCACAGCGGGCCACATTTCATGATTCGGGGGCCCGTTGAAAACGGTTTCTGTGTGACATTTGGCCCGCAGGCCGTAGGGCCCGTTGAAAACGGTTTCCGGGTGACATTTGGCCCGCGGGCCATAGGGCCCGTTGAAAACGGTTTCTGTGTGACATTTGGCCCGCAGGCCGTAGGGCCCGTTGAAAATGGTTTCCATGTGACATTTGGCCCGCGGGCCGTAGGGCCCGTTGAAAACGGTTTCAGGTGACATTTGGCCCGCAGGCCGTAGGGCCCGTTGAAAACGGTTTCTGTGTGACATTTGGCCCGCGAGCTAGAGGGCCCGTTGAAAACGGTTTCCGGGTGACATTTGGCCCGCGGGCCGTAGGGCCCGTTGAAAACGGTTTCTGTGTGACATTTGGCCCGCAGGCCGTAGGGCCCGTTGAAAACGGTTTCTGTGTGACATTTGGCCCGCAGGCCGTAGGGCCCGTTGAAAACGGTTTCCGGGTGACATTTGGCCCGCAGGCCGTAGGGCCCGTTGAAAACAGTTTCTGTGTGACATTTGGCCCGCAGGCCGTAGGGCCCGTTGAAAACGGTTTCTGTGTGACATTTGGCCCGCAGGCCGTAGGGCCCGTTGAAAATGGTTTCCATGTGACATTTGGCCTGCAGGCCGTAGGGCCCGTTGAAAACGGTTTCTGTGTGACATTTGGCCCGCGGGCCGTAGGGTCCGTTGAAAACGGTTTCTGTGTGACATTTGGCCCGCAGGCCGTAGGGCCCGTTGAAAACGGTTTCCGGGTGACATTTGGCCCGCGGGCCGTAGGGCCCGTTGAAAACGGTTTCTGTGTGACATTTGGCCCGCAGGCCGTAGGGCCCGTTGAAAATGGTTTCCATGTGACATTTGGCCTGCAGGCCGTAGGGCCCGTTGAAAACGGTTTCTGTGTGACATTTGGCCCGCGGGCCGTAGGGTCCGTTGAAAACGGTTTCTGTGTGACATTTGGCCCGCAGGCCGTAGGGCCCGTTGAAAACGGTTTCCGGGTGACATTTGGCCCGCGGGCCGTAGGGCCCGTTGAAAACGGTTTCTGTGTGACATTTGGCCCGCAGGCCGTAGGGCCCGTTGAAAATGGATTCCATGTGACATTTGGCCTGCAGGCCGTAGGGCCCGTTGAAAACGGTTTCTGTGTGACATTTGGCCCGCGGGCCGTAGGGTCCGTTGAAAACGGTTTCTGTGTGACATTTGGCCCGCGGGCCGTAGGGCCCGTTGAAAACGGTTTCAGGGTGACATTTGGCCCGCAGGCCGTAGGGCCCGTTGGAAACGGTTTCAGGGTGACATTTGGCCCGCGGGCCGTAGGGCCCGTTGAAAACGGTTTCAGGGTGACATTTGGCCCGCGGGCCGTAGGGTCCGTTGAAAACGGTTTCTGTGTGACATTTGGCCCGCGGGCCGTAGGGCCCGTTGAAAACGGTTTCAGGGTGACATTTGGCCCGCAGACCGTAGGGCCCGTTGAAAACGGTTTCAGGGTGACATTTGGCCCGCGGGCCGTAGGGCCTGTTGAAAACGGTTTCTGTGTGACATTTGGCCCGCAGGCCGGAGGGCCTGTTGAAAACGGTTTCTGTGTGACATTTGGCCCGCAGGCCGTAGGGCCCGTTGAAAATGGTTTCCGTGTTACATTTGGCCCGCGGGCTAGAGGGCCCGTTGAAAACGGTTTCTGTGTGACATTTGGCCCGCAGGCCGTAGGGCCCGTTGAAAACGGTTTCTGTGTGACATTTGGCCCGCAGGCCGTAGGGCCCGTTGAAAATGGTTTCCATGTGACATTTGGCCCGCGGGCCGTAGGGCCCGTTGAAAACGGTTTCAGGGTGACATTTGGCCCGCGGGCTAGAGGGCCCGTTGAAAACGGTTTCCGGGTGACATTTGGCCTGCAGGCCGTAGGGCCCGTTGAAAACGGTTTCTGTGTGACATTTGGCCCGCAGGCTGTAGGGCCCGTTGAAAACGGTTTCCGGGTGACATTTGGCCCGCGGGCCATAGGGCCCGTTGAAAACGGTTTCTGTGTGACATTTGGCCCGCAGGCCGTAGGGCCCGTTGAAAATGGTTTCCATGTGACATTTGGCCCGCGGGCCGTAGGGCCCTTTGAAAACGGTTTCAGGGTGACATTTGGCCCGCAGGCCGTAGGGCCTGTTGAAAACGGTTTCCGGGTGACATTTGGCCCGCAGGCCGTAGGGCCCGTTGAAAATGGTTTCCGTGTTACATTTGGCCCGCGGGCTAGAGGGCCCGTTGAAAACGGTTTCTGTGTGACATTTGGCCCGCAGGCCGTAGGGCCCGTTGAAAATGGTTTCCATGTGACATTTGGCCCGCGGGCCGTAGGGCCCGTTGAAAACGGTTTCAGGTGACATTTGGCCCGCAGGCCGTAGGGCCCGTTGAAAACGGTTTCTGTGTGACATTTGGCCCGCGAGCTAGAGGGCCCGTTGAAAACGGTTTCCGGGTGACATTTGGCCCGCGGGCCGTAGGGCCCGTTGAAAACGGTTTCTGTGTGACATTTGGCCCGCAGGCCGTAGGGCCCGTTGAAAATGGTTTCCATGTGACATTTGGCCTGCAGGCGGTAGGCCCGTTGAAAACGGTTTCTGTGTGACATTTGGCCCGCGGGCCGTAGGGTCCCGTTGAAACGGTTTCTGTGTGACATTTGGCCCGCAGGCCGTAGGGCCCGTTGAAAACGGTTTCCGGGTGACATTTGGCCCGCGGGCCGTAGGGCCCGTTGAAAACGGTTTCTGTGTGACATTTGGCCCGCAGGCCGTAGGGCCCGTTGAAAATGGTTTCCATGTGACATTTGGCCTGCAGGCCGTAGGGCCCGTTGAAAACGGTTTCTGTGTGACATTTGGCCCGCGGGCCGTAGGGTCCGTTGAAAACGGTTTCTGTGTGACATTTGGCCCGCGGGCCGTAGGGCCCGTTGAAAACGGTTTCAGGGTGACATTTGGCCCGCAGGCCGTAGGGCCCGTTGGAAACGGTTTCAGGGTGACATTTGGCCCGCGGGCCGTAGGGCCCGTTGAAAACGGTTTCAGGGTGACATTTGGCCCGCGGGCCGTAGGGTCCGTTGAAAACGGTTTCTGTGTGACATTTGGCCCGCGGGCCGTAGGGCCCGTTGAAAACGGTTTCAGGGTGACATTTGGCCCGCAGACCGTAGGGCCCGTTGAAAACGGTTTCAGGGTGACATTTGGCCCGCGGGCCGTAGGGCCTGTTGAAAACGGTTTCTGTGTGACATTTGGCCCGCAGGCCGGAGGGCCTGTTGAAAACGGTTTCTGTGTGACATTTGGCCCGCAGGCCGTAGGGCCCGTTGAAAATGGTTTCCGTGTTACATTTGGCCCGCGGGCTAGAGGGCCCGTTGAAAACGGTTTCTGTGTGACATTTGGCCCGCAGGCCGTAGGGCCCGTTGAAAACGGTTTCTGTGTGACATTTGGCCCGCAGGCCGTAGGGCCCGTTGAAAATGGTTTCCATGTGACATTTGGCCCGCGGGCCGTAGGGCCCGTTGAAAACGGTTTCAGGGTGACATTTGGCCCGCGGGCTAGAGGGCCCGTTGAAAACGGTTTCCGGGTGACATTTGGCCTGCAGGCCGTAGGGCCCGTTGAAAACGGTTTCTGTGTGACATTTGGCCCGCAGGCTGTAGGGCCCGTTGAAAACGGTTTCCGGGTGACATTTGGCCCGCGGGCCATAGGGCCCGTTGAAAACGGTTTCTGTGTGACATTTGGCCCGCAGGCCGTAGGGCCCGTTGAAAATGGTTTCCATGTGACATTTGGCCCGCGGGCCGTAGGGCCCTTTGAAAACGGTTTCAGGGTGACATTTGGCCCGCAGGCCGTAGGGCCTGTTGAAAACGGTTTCCGGGTGACATTTGGCCCGCAGGCCGTAGGGCCCGTTGAAAATGGTTTCCGTGTTACATTTGGCCCGCGGGCTAGAGGGCCCGTTGAAAACGGTTTCTGTGTGACATTTGGCCCGCAGGCCGTAGGGCCCGTTGAAAATGGTTTCCATGTGACATTTGGCCCGCGGGCCGTAGGGCCCGTTGAAAACGGTTTCAGGTGACATTTGGCCCGCAGGCCGTAGGGCCCGTTGAAAACGGTTTCTGTGTGACATTTGGCCCGCGAGCTAGAGGGCCCGTTGAAAACGGTTTCCGGGTGACATTTGGCCCGCGGGCCGTAGGGCCCGTTGAAAACGGTTTCTGTGTGACATTTGGCCCGCAGGCCGTAGGGCCCGTTGAAAACGGTTTCTGTGTGACATTTGGCCCGCAGGCCGTAGGGCCCGTTGAAAACGGTTTCCGGGTGACATTTGGCCCGCAGGCCGTAGGGCCCGTTGAAAACAGTTTCTGTGTGACATTTGGCCCGCGGGCTAGAGGGCCCGTTGAAAACGGTTTCCGGGTGACATTTGGCCCGCGGGCCGTAGGGCCCGTTGAAAACGGTTTCTGTGTGACATTTGGCCCGCAGGCCGTAGGGCCCGTTGAAAACGATTTCCGGGTGACATTTGGCCCGCGGGCCGTAGGGCCCGTTGAAAACGGTTTCTGTGTGACATTTGGCCCGCAGGCCGTAGGGCCCGTTGAAAACGGTTTCTGTGTGACATTTGGCCCGCAGGCCGTAGGGCCCGTTGAAAATGGTTTCCATGTGACATTTGGCCTGCAGGCCGTAGGGCCCGTTGAAAACGGTTTCTGTGTGACATTTGGCCCGCGGGCCGTAGGGTCCGTTGAAAACGGTTTCTGTGTGACATTTGGCCCGCGGGCCGTAGGGCCCGTTGAAAACGGTTTCAGGGTGACATTTGGCCCGCAGGCCGTAGGGCCCGTTGAAAACGGTTTCAGGGTGACATTTGGCCCGCGGGCCGTAGGGCCCGTTGAAAACGGTTTCTGTGTGACATTTGGCCCGCGGGCCGTAGGGCCCGTTGAAAACGGTTTCAGGGTGACATTTGGCCCGCAGGCCGTAGGGCCCGTTGAAAACGGTTTCAGGGTGACATTTGGCCCGCAGGCCGTAGGGCCTGTTGAAAACGGTTTCCGGGTGACATTTGGCCCGCAGGCCGTAGGGCCCGTTGAAAATGGTTTCCGTGTTACATTTGGCCCGCGGGCTAGAGGGCCCGTTGAAAACGGTTTCTGTGTGACATTTGGCCCGCAGGCCGTAGGGCCCGTTGAAAATGGTTTCCATGTGACATTTGGCCCGCGGGCCGTAGGGCCCGTTGAAAACGGTTTCAGGTGACATTTGGCCCGCGGGCCGTAGGGCCCTTTGAAAACGGTTTCAGGGTGACATTTGGCCCGCAGGCCGTAGGGCCTGTTGAAAACGGTTTCCGGGTGACATTTGGCCCGCAGGCCGTAGGGCCCGTTGAAAATGGTTTCCGTGTTACATTTGGCCCGCGGGCTAGAGGGCCCGTTGAAAACGGTTTCTGTGTGACATTTGGCCCGCAGGCCGTAGGGCCCGTTGAAAACGGTTTCTGTGTGACATTTGGCCCGCAGGCCGTAGGGCCCGTTGAAAATGGTTTCCATGTGACATTTGGCCCGCGGGCCGTAGGGCCCGTTGAAAACGGTTTCAGGTGACATTTGGCCCACAGGCCGTAGGGCCCATTGAAAACGGTTTCCGGGTGACATTTGGCCCGCAGGCCGTAGGGCCCGTTGAAAACGGTTTCTGTGTGACATTTGGCCCGCGGGCTGGAGGGCCCGTTGAAAATGGTTTCCATGTGACATTTGGCCTGCGGGCTAGAGGGCCCGTTGAATATGGTTTCTGGGTAACATTTGGCCCGCGGGCCGTAGGGCCCGTTGAATATGGTTTCTGGGTAACATTTGGCCTGCGGGCCGTAGGGCCCGTTGAAAACGGTTTCTGGGTGATATTTGGCCCGCGGGCCGTAGGGCCCGTTGAATATGGTTTCTGGGTGACATTTGGCCCGCAGGCCGTAGGGCCCGTTGAAAACAGTTTCAGGGTGACATTTGGCCCGCAGGCCGTAGGGCCCGTTGAAAACGGTTTCCGGGTGACATTTTGTCCACAGGCCGTAGGGTCCGTTGAATATGGTTTCTGGGTAACATTTGGCCCGCGGGCCGTAGGGCCCGTTGAAAACGGTTTCTGGGTGATATTTGGCCCGCGGGCCGTAGGGCCCGTTGAATATGGTTTCTGGGTGACATTTGGCCCGCAGGCCGTAGGGCCCGTTGAAAACGGTTTCTGGGTGACATTTGGCCTGTGGGCCGTAGGGCCCGTTGAATATGGTTTCTGGGTGACATTTGGCCCGCAGGCCGTAGGGCCCGTTGAAAACGGTTTCTGGGTGACATTTGGCCCTCGGGCCGTAGTTTGGACAGCCCAACTGTACAATGTTTTGACCTTAGGTTGGAGGAATGGGATATATCGTAATAAGTTCAAGGGGTTTGTGTTTCGTTGTTTTCCCTTGGAATCCCACCACTCATAATTCGTTTTATCATGCTATTTGAAGCTTCAACAATGTATACATCCGGATCCGGAAGGTAGAGCACGTGAGAAGCGCGCCATGGGCCGGCAATGGAGATGCCTGCTCTGACCGAATGATTTCGCCTTTTGCTTACAATAAACCTTGTTAATGGACTTCAAGGAATAAGACTGACTTCTGGGGACATTACATCAATGTTAGTGTTTATTTGGACTGCCACAACATAAAACGCAGTCAGTGGTGTGATTACTGGTGGGCCGTGTCAACTACAACTGCAAAGGTCAGCTGGTTCGGTTGCTCTGGGTCGGATCTCGGGTCTATCCACACCGACACTGTACCGGTGGCACAGTCGAGCCAGCCGATGAATCAGTCTATCTGTGCCGCACGTCTGGCTGATGGAGCGAAGCCAATAAGGTGTATGACACGGTTTGGTTATACGGCATTGGTTGTTGTTCCCAATGTGCTCTTACTTAAACGAAATTTTCCTAATTACTCAATTACGGCAGTTCAATTTCACCCCAAGACCAGGTTGGTTTTATGGTACACAGGGGAGGGAATAAAAGGAAACAATGACAATCAAAATAAATGGCAATAAAAAACCCTTACCCACTACCGATACATACTTGCCCACCGAATCAAGGAACGATTGGTGAACCTTAATCATCTATGTCCTTAGTGGGGGCCCCATTCACACCACACAAGAAAAACAACAGCAAGAGATCCACAAGAGAAGAAATACCTGGCAATGCCTGGCAGGACACCACATGACTTGAGGAGACACGAGCAGGAACCGATGACGATGGCAGCTAGGAAATGGCCTTTACAGCAACTGCAGTCCACATGCCATCAGATGCCTGTGAAGATGCGGAGAGGCGTTGCCCACTGGGTAGGGATGTGGTTCTGGCAGCTCTGCAAAACCGAGGCAGCTTCTCCCCAGGCTGAGTCCAGTTATCTGCTGAGTCCCAGTGAACCCACCTTTATAGCCTCTGGCCAGGACCTCACCCATGATGCATCATTCCCCTCCTCCCTCACTCACCATTGGCCCATTTCATGTTGGAGAGAACCCCCCCCTCAACTTGTCACCTGGGCAGCCCTCCCCCTTTCCTTGGACATGACCGACAGGTGCTCTCCAACGTAAACTAGTGCTTTAAGACCTATTATAATGCTTAAAAGGGACACAAAGGACAGCTTCCAGAGGGTAGAACATGAAAAGAAAGCTCAAAGGGTTAGCGGTCTTTACATTAACATTGGGGAGGGTGGATATCGTATCTAATGTCATGATTAATTAGCTCACACTCCATTACATTAACTACACATTAACTACATTATATAGTATGATAAATAAACTATACGAAGCAACGTTACCCCCTAGGAGTCATTCCCACAACAATATTACCATAATCCTTTTTAACAGAAGCATTGATTATGGAAGCAGTGGTGGATTCAGCTCATGGGGCATTCAGGAAGCTAAATCAGACCAATGTGGAAGGCACAAGGAAGTAACTCTCCTGATCATTGAGGCCGTATTTGGAAGATCAAATTAATTATATCAATTAATTTCCCATGGTCCTCTTTTGCAGAGCAGAGCGGGACACCAGACTCCATTGAATGTCCATTGAGACGTGTCCAAGAATATGGTCCTGACCTCTTTTTTGAGATTTATGGTGTCCAGCCTTTGCTGTGAGAGGAGCAACAGCATGTCTGGAGTCAATTGTGACTGGAATGGAATCCAAAGTGATGGTTTGTAAACAGGAAAGAGTTGAAGTATTTGCTTGTAAATGGAAGTAAGCTCACTGGTCTGTTATAATTGATAGGAGATGTTTTTGAACCCTTCTTGTACACAAGAGTGATACTTGCTGACTTCCAGGCAGACGAAGAAGGTGAGGCTGAAGAAAAGACAGAGGAGACACAAGTGCAACAAACTAGGATTTGAGAACATGTGCATTGGTCGCTGGTACCATCTGGGCCTGTCACGGAAGCAGTGTCAAGGCCGGACATAACTTTTTCTACCTTCCTTCTCGGGTGATAAGGAGATAAAGTCCCGTAGATAGTCCACGGCGGATATGAGGAGATAAAATGGGGATGCAGCATTGTGGGTTTGGTACACAAGTGTGCGACATGACAGTCGAATATATATTTGTCGTGCAAGACCAACACTACGATACCCATTTGTAGATGGATAGATAAGTACATAATTATTTCATTCCAAAACGATATGGTGAGTAGGTGTACAGTAATTCAGAAGTACTAGTTCTCAGGACTGTAAGTGCATGGTCACTGATATTGTTTTTACCTGCAACATGTCGCAGGGCTGCAAGAGCAACATGTCGCAGGTCCCCATTGTTGTTGTTGTTGTTGTTGTTGGGGTTGTTGTTGTTGATTGATTTTTGAAATGTGCACCCATTGGTCGGACAGCTGCTGGAGCATACTCACATTAGTCGCTTCACTCCATCCACCATGGTACCCAGACGTAATGATATGGCCGCCATATTGGTTTCCTGTTGCCTCTATCACATTAGGCATGTAGGCCTCTGCTGAAAACTTTCCCAAAACAAACTGCTTTGTGTTCGCAGCGGCTATACAGAGTACGAAGAATAGGGAAAGAAAGATAGAAAGATAAATAAACGGGGAGTGAGAATGAGGAGCCCCCGACCAAGTTTATCTGGAGACCTTCCCCTGCATTATTTTTTTAGATCCTCGTGGAGGATCTCTTAGTCTTACTCACGTTGTTGTTCTTGTGGACTTTTTTGTTTCACAACTTACAGTTTTCATCGAAACTTCCTGAAACTTGGCGTATATATGTAAAAATACCCTGTGCAGACAGTAACCATCTCCGATTTTGAAAATTCCTTCTAGAAAAAAATTATGACATCAAAATATCTCTGCTAATGGAAATCGCCAAAAAAGATATCTCCGAAACTAGGCAAGCTTTTTGAATTATGTTTGCGGGAATCGAACAGGGCATGAGCAGAGATGAATTACCGCACATATGATGCATCACTATGACGTCATATTCGTTTTTATGACGTCATCATTAAGAGGACGAGGATGTTAGCACATTTGAGCTTGTTTGGTGGGGTTTTACATGTTTGTAGATTTTTAACGAAATGTGATGGAAAGTAAAATTATCATCCTCTGTGACTGCGAAATTTAAGAAACAGCCACTGATCTTTATGAATACCACTACGGCGGCCATTTTGCTAATATAAGTGGTTGTGTCCCCTTTCGAAAGCGGCTTGTTTAGCCTTGCCAAGCATCTCCCTTTGATCGCTTGCTCTGCTTACGGCTCCCAAAGTGGTTGATACGGAACGAATAGCTTGGCAGGCGATAGCAAGTCGCTTGCTAACGGAACACACTCCTGATGTTTTGGACAAAACTGTCCTTCATGACGACATAAACTGCGTTCTCCATCATGGTTGTGCTTTCTCTTATTACCGGCCGCACACTAACAGGCCACAGAAGAATCATTTGAACATATTCATCGGGTTTTCTGCCAGTTTCCATGGAGCAGCCTTAACGGTCGGTGTAAAAGCCGTTGTTTTGTTGGCGGTGGAATTTTTTTCTTTTTTACAAGGAAATTCAACTCTGCAGTTTTTAAGGACAAACTGTGTTTGTTTCTCGTGGTATCGATAAATTGTTGTGTTCGTTTTGTCGCTCGGGAAGAATTTGTTTTGGTTTTTTTCCCCGTTTTTCTATTTCGATGATCTCATTGTGATATAAATAAATAAATAATGTGTAAATGTTTTTTTCAACCATTATTTACGTTATCCAACGTGGAGGCAACCCAAGACCGATGGTAAACGTTTCAAGGCTCGGCACAACCTTCGGCAGCTCGATACTGCGTGACTTGGTTTATTTGTATTTGATTTACTAAGAGAAAACGTGACTTTTAGCTCGAAAAAGTGATCAACGTCACCATGGTAACAATAACATTGTGACGTCACAATGCGCTTCTTGTTGGATGGTCGATTGAATGTCCGTGCAGCAAACCTGTACGTACGGGACGTCCTTATCTTGCCAAATGTTTCAAAGTGGATTGAAAGGCTCGCCGTCGTTGCTGCTGCTGATTGTCTTGCTGGCGGGATTTTCCTGTGCGTTTTCGGAACTCAAACCTTCTGGTTTCCTCGAACCGAAAGGTAATCGCAATCGCATGACTAGCGAGGTACCCATGCTATATGTGCACGGGAGGGGGGGGGGCTACATCTCAAAAAAAAAAGTTTGCACCAATAAATTCCACATTCCTGTGACACCTGTAGTCGAACGTCAGGCATTGACAGCCGGTTCGTGAAGGACTTGGACAAATAACTTACTGCAGCTAACCCAACAGAAGTAAGGTGGGGAATATTTATATTCGCTGGTTTGATAATATCACTGAGCAGTGTTCTCTTTATTCATTCTCATTCTTGCTCTTCTTGCTGTTTCATCTATTTTACCATATATTTCTCTTTTTCATTATCTATCCGTCTAAGGAGAAGTGAATTCTTGCAGAATTTTTTTTTCTGTAAGGCTCACTTGGCTGTGTCTGGATGGGTTTGAGGGTAGTTGAGTAGTGGCTGAAACCTGAATCCCATCCAGGTTCATCCTGATGACTCTATCTTTGTTTTTTACTTCTTCGGGTTCCTTCTTGGTCTTCCGTTTGACTATGATGTCACAATGGCGAAAATGCACATGGCGAATCCACGAACGTCACGGGTGGAAACTCTCATATAATTTCCTCATTCTCCTATTAAACTCGATCTCTCTATATTTTCATTCCAATCACAAATTAATAACTGTACAATTAATATAACAAAATACTGTCGTGTCCAGGGGGGTTGCCCCTACCTAGACGGATAGCCAAACAATTTCCCTTGGAGGCTTATTGTAATGTTGTCATGTACAAACATTCAGACCGATCACGATGCATTCAACTTCACAATGGTTTTATCGAGAGCACTCAGCTCCATCGCTGGTCCCGTGTGTCACGCATGCGCACACAGCACTCACGTCAAACCAAAGGAAGGGCGATACATCACAATATGTCCCCCTTTAATTACAAATCCAACCGGTCTGGATGTTTAGACACATGGGAGGACCGAAGCAAAGGAGTTTTTACAGGTACAGATTTAGGTGACATGGACAAACGCACCGGACTGGCAGCGGGTACAGGTTCAGAAACTTCGGGCGGAGATGCATTACTGACAACTTCAGATGCCAGTTCGGAAACAACAGTTGCATTCTCAGACAACGGAAGAATAACTGATTGAATCACAGAATTTGCATCATCCACCAACTCAATATAATGCAGCTTGATCTGTTTCCTAACTGTACGCCCATCTTTTAGCTCGACACAAAAAACATGAGTTCCTTCCTTGCTAATAACAACACCTGGCAGCCATTTTGCTCCAAGGCCATAAACTGGATCGTTTACAACAAAGTCACGCAATGCAGCCATGCGATCATGATGGTATTTCTGACTCTGACGCTTATTATCAACAGTTTCACTGATGTCAGGATGAACAAGAGAAAGTCTGGTTTTGAGTTCTCGCTTCATAAGCAATTCGGCTGGAGGCATTCCAGTTATGGTATGTGGTCTGGATCTGTAACCGAGCAACATGCGTAACAAATGCCTTTGAAGCGAAACTTGAGTAACATGCCTTAACCCCTGATTGATCCAATCTGTACAGCACGCTCTGCCTGACCATTAGAAGCGGGTTTAAACGGAGCAGAACGGACATGTTTGATACCATTCAACCTCATGAATTCCTGACATGTAAAACACGAGCCATTATCGCTTACCAACACATCAGGTAGACCATGAGTAGTGAACACGACACGTAAATTCTCAATGGTGGTGGCAGAAGTGCTGGTCGACATGATAGAGCACTCGATCCACTTGGAAAATGCATCATGACAAGGAATGTTTCCCCGAAGAATGGACCTGCAAAGTCATCATGAATCCTGGACCAAGGTTTGGAAGACCACGACCAAAGACTCAGCGGTGATTCCTCTGGTGACTTGCTGAGCTGCATGCACGTATCACAACAATGAACACAATATTCAAGTTCGGAATCAATACCAGGCCACCAAACATGAGACCTTGCGACGACTTTCACCGCAACAATACCAGGGTTGGTACTTTGTAGTTCAGTTACCAACTTCTCTCTTCCCTGCTTTGGTATGATGACACGTCGGCCCCAAAGTAATCATTCTGACTGGACAGATAACTCATCCCCACGAGGGAAATATGGTTTGTACTCTTCTGAATCTGGTACATGGGACCAATCGCCAGCCATAACACAACGCTTAACTACAGATAACATAGGATCTCTGTAAGACCACAATCTCACATGAGCAGCAGTGACTGGAGAATTGTCACTCTCAAACACATTCATAGCTCATACAAGGTCAGCAGGTTGAGGGGTATTGTTACAATCAGTGATAGGTACCGGCAGTCGACTCAAAGCATCAGCACAATTCCTAGTGCCAGGCCTGTAACGAATAGTATAGTTATAACCAGACATTGTCAAGGCCCACCGCTGAACACGTGATGATGCATTGGTGTTGATTCCCTTGTTCTCTGAAAACAAGAAGTTGAGCGGTTTGTGATCAGTTTCAAGCTCAAATTTATGACCAAACAAATACTGATGCATCTTGGTTACCCCAAAACACACAGCCTAATGCTTCTTTATCAACCATATCAAAGGCTCTTTCAGCTTTCGTGAAGTTTCTGGAAGCATACACAACAGGTTGTGAGTTGCTCGACACATTGGCTTGCTGTAACGCACAGCCTACCCCCTCGGCACTGGCTTCACATGACAATACAAGATGCTTACATGGATCATAATGAACAAGCAACTTGTTAGAACACAATAGACCTTTAGCTTCCTTGAAGCCATCATCCTGGGCCTTGCCCCAAAACCAAGTTTTCCCTTTCCGAAGTAACTGATGCAGGGGTTCCAGCACTGGTGCTCACCTGCAGCAAGAAACTGCCAAAATGGTTGAGTAAACCCCAAAAATACCGCAATTGTGACACATTTTCTGTTTTGGGTGCATTCTTGATTGCTTCAACTTTGGAATCACACGGCATGATCCAAGCAGCGATGACTCTTCTGCCGAGGAATACAACTTCAGGCACCATAAACACACATTTCTCACATTTCAGTCTGAGTCCGACTTTGTCCAAACGATGCAGGACTTCCTCCAGGTTACTCAGATGTTCTGCAGTGTTGCAGCCCGTGATCAGGATGTCATCCTGGAACACAACAGTCTTTGACACTGATTTCAATGGACTCTCCATGTTTCTCTGAAAGATGGCAGCTGCTGAACGTGTTCCCAAAGGACTGCGATTGTAGATGAACAGCCCCTTGTGAGTATTGCTGCATATGAGTTTCCTTGACTCCTCATCCAGCTCTTGTGTCCTGTAGGCAGACATCAGGTCCACCTTGATGAATGACTTTCCACCAGCTAATGTTGAAAACAGGTCATCTGCTTTGGGCAGTGGATACTGATCCTGCATGGAGTGGAAATTTATGGTTATCTTGTAGTCTCCGCAGATCCTCACTGCTCCATCACCTTTCAGGACCAGAACAATTGGACTCGCCCATTCATTGAACTCAACAGGAGAAATGACGCCCTCACTCTGGAGTCTCTCAATGTCACACTCGATATTTTCCCTCACCAAGTAGGGAACAGACGTAGCTTTACGGTAGATGGACTTTGCTTCTGAGTCCAGATGAATCTTAAATTTCATCCCCATGAAGGATCCAATTCCTGGCTCAAACAGAGATGGAAACTTATCCAGCACTTGAGCACAACTGGAAGCCTCCACTGAAGACAGCTTTGTGATCTCATGCCAGTTCAGCTTTATGCTCTCAAGCCAGTTCTGACCGAGTAATGTAGGGCCATTGCCTGGTAAAAACCACATAGGCAGTTCAAAAATCACACATGGCATCTGTGCTGCCAATCACTGGAACAATTTCCTTGGTGTAGGTATGAAGTTTGGCCTTCACTGGACTCAATTTAGGTTTCACAGCATCACAGTCCCCCAATTTGTCAAATGTATCCTGGCTCATAATTGACTGACTCACCCCTGTGTCCACTTCCATTGACACCTGTTTGCCATTCAGTTGAAGATCAACAGTTATTGGTGAGGTGCTGCCATGGATCGTATGCATCTCATACTCCTCACCATGCAGTGACGACTCATCAGCTCCAGCAACATGCTCGCCATCATCCACATGATGGGTGGTGCCAGTACGATCACCACTGCTGGATTGGGAACACCTCTTTTGAAGATGTCAGATCTTGCCACATCCGTTACATGTGTACCGCTTGAAACGGCACTGGTGAGCCATATGATTTGCACCACAACGCCAACAAAAGTTATTGGGGCCTCTTGAAACCGAATGAAGCAGGTTTCAAACTCACAGCTGGCTTAGGTTGTCACCTTATATGAAGATTGAGTAATCTTATTTACAGTATCTGCACTTGAAGAGTTCTGGCTCTTCGACGAGGTCTCCTTCATGTTTTCAGCAGTTGTCATACACACCTGTGCAATCTTCACTGCTTTTCTGAGGTCAAGGTCGTCTTCTTGAGCAAGGAGTTTTCATAAGATGACATCATGATTTACCCAAATCACAAAAACATGTCTCGGGGCATCTCATCAAGCACAGCACCAAACTGACACGGTTCTGCTAAACGGCGCAGATCAGCGCCAAAACGGGAAATGTCCTGATTTTCCTGGCGAGTGTGTGTATAAAACTTGTACCTCGACATGATTAGACCAGCTTTCGGGTTGAAGTGTCGCTTGACGCGCTCACAGAGTTCTTCATATGACTTGTCGGTAGGTCGCCATGCTGACAGCAGGTTTTTGATGAGTCTGTACACCTTCTGCCCACACACAGTCAACAACACAGCTCGACGATGGATGGCATCACCAACAGCCACCATGTGGTTGTTGGCCACAAAATACTGGTCCAGCGTCTCGACAAAATCAGCCCAATCCTCCCCATTGGAGTAATCATGGAGAATGCCGACAGTTGCCATCGAGACACGGATATATATATATATATATATATATATATATATATATATATACATATATATATATATATATATATATATATATATATATATATATATATATATATATATATATATTTTAACCTCGTCACCACTTGTAATGTCGTGATGTACAAACAATCAGACCGTTCACGATGCATTCAACTTCACAAAGGTTTTATTGAGAATTCTCAGCTCCATTGCTGGTCCCGTGTGTCATGCATGCGCTCACGGCACTCACATCAACCCCAAGGAAGGGCAATACATCACACTTACAGTCAAGATTCTCGGAGATTATGGCATGCATGGGAAGGAAAGGGCAGCAAAGCAGAAGCAGACAGAAGCACAGCACAAGGGGGTTTAATCTCGAACCCATGACAAATAAACAGACACAAGAAACTTCAATAAATACGGGGTTTAATGAAAATAAATGAAATATTTACAATGGTAATAATTCAAAGGGTAATAATCAAAATGGAACATGAGGAAGAACTCAATCTAATTTTGAGGCACCTCTACACAGACTTTGATACAAACAAGAGGACAGATAAAACAATGAAAAATCCCTCCTTTATCCCAGCAATTATCAGCATGAGTTTTGGGATGAGGGATGAGTTGAGTTTTGGTAGCTTTAAGTTGAGTTTTGGCAGCTTGAAGATCACCAAAACGCTTCATTACTGCATGGGAAAATGCGCCCAAAATGGCACCCAGCCACTCTCTGGGTGGGGAAATGTACAGGAGGCAATTTGGGTGGCAATACTCAACACCAAGGCTCAAAACCGCCGTGCAACTTACTTCGTTGATTGCACTTGCCGATGCTGCTGCCCTGAAAAATGGCACCGTCTCTTTCCTCAATGGCACAACATGAGGCTTCAAGGCTGGTCTCACACAATTCAGCCAACAGTCAATAGCCAGCGTCTTGCTCCACCACACGATCCATTCCGCCTCAACACGAACACAAGAATCATGCAGCATTATTCACTGTGTTGAGGGAAAGCCAACCGTAATGCCCTTGTCTTCCAACCGCCATCTCCTCACTCGCCTTTGTTCCACACCCTCTCCATGTCCCGCTCCGAACCCAACTCCATGCCTTCTTGTTGCCTAACGCGATACTCTCTGACCACGATCCTCACTCCCTCCACTCTCTGATGTCACTCCCGTCAATCATCCACTCCAGGCGTGTGGTTTATCTGCCTGCTTGGACGTGCAGCTGGGTTGTTGTTGTTTTAAGGACATGATCCCTTTTTATCGCCAGTCTTGAAATGCAAAAACATAGGAAAATGTCACAGGGGGCAATTACATACTGAGAAAAATTATCCTTAACCCCTACCTAATTAACACCACACCACCCCCCATGTGGTGACATGTAACACTTAAGCTCACAGTTTCCCTACTTAATTTACATTGAGATGTCTCCTACACGTCCGTACACCAAGCTACTCCATGCAATACTATCTTTTCTCTGAAACTCCTCCATTTAGCACACAAACATAATCCAAACACTCTTGAGGTAAACAAAGATAGATGCAGTTCTCACGTGACACCCAATACAGACGTATCCGCCATTGAGAAAGGGCAGATACAAAACACTTCGTAGGGATCCAAAACTAAAATTATTATTGTATTGAGAAATTCATGAAACCTCTCTCCCACCCACCTTATAATGGATAAAAGAGGGGTAGTTCAGGTGGAACCTCAAAATCACAAATGTATTGAGATATTATCAAATCAGCGAACGTTTATCCCGAACCCGTGATTGTGTTTACTTCCGGATCGGTGGCAGCTTCGTACGGATCGAAAGTCAAAATAATAATTGTATTGAGGTATTTATGAAACCTGCCACCCACCTTAGGACATCCGCTGGGACCCCAAAATGTTCCATACAAGGTTTGGCGAGGTTAGTCCTAAAACTGAGGGAGTAGTTCAGGGACGGACAGACACTCCTTCTTTATACTATCAATGAAGAGTATAGAAAATTAAGTTATTGACTTCTACTCCCCGCTAATAGTTGATGTTAGACTAATGTAAGATGTTAGATTTGGTGGTGTGATAACCACTGTATCAATGGCAGTAAAACGGTGGTAAATTCCAGAATCACTTTCTTTATAAATCCTTTATTTTATTTAAATTGAATTATATACTTGAACACTGCATGGGGTAACACGGGCTGTTTGAACTTTCTCGTTTCGTTTTGTTTTGTCGGCTTGGAGAGATTGATGAACGAATGAATGAATGTATTTGCAGATTTTTCGGTGGCAATTTCGAATCTGGATGCATCGCTTCAACCCACCGTACAACAATCAAGAAGTCCGAGTAATGCCATTCCCTTTGCAACAAGTGTGAAATTGTGGAAAACATCTCCACCCTCTCCCTTTGCATCAAGGGGGGTTTCTTCAGGTCCAGCAGCACATCGGCAATCAATGAAGTCAAAGTTTAAAACATTTCTGCCTCGTGGCCAAAGTTCTTTGAATTCATTCAAGCAACTGACACTTCCAAATGCTCCCAAAGCTTCGGTGGGGACATTATCAGGGATTTATAAAAAACTTCCTCTTTCAATGGCTCCAAAAGTTCCTCGAAGAATGCAGCCGAAACTGAACAAAAAGCCTTCCATATCGATCTATAAACCTCTGACACTGCGGCCCAACATCAACACAAAGCCTTTGATTTCTCCACCTCAAATAATGGAAGAATTCAACACAAAGCCACGAATTTCACCTGCTCTGAAAGCTTCACTTTCAACAATGAGGAAAAAATTCAACATGAAACCTTTGATTTCACCCCCTCTGAAAGTTACCCCTCCTCAACTGCGGCCCAACATCAACACAAAGCCTTTGATTTCTCCACCTCAAATAATGGAAGAATTCAACACAAAGCCACGAATTTCACCTGCTCTGAAAGCTTCACTTTCAACAATGAGGAAAAAATTCAACATGAAACCTTTGATTTCACCCCCTCTGAAAGTTACCCCTCCTCAACTGAGGCCAAACTTCAACATAAAACCTCTGATTTCACCCGCTCTGAAAGTTACCCCTCCTCAACTGAAGCCAAACTTCAACATGAAACCTTTGATTTCACCCCCTCTGAAAGTTACCCCTCCTCAACTGAAGCCAAACTTCAACATGAAACCTCTGATTTCACCCGCTCTGAAAGTTACCCCTCCTCAACTGAGGCCAAATTTCAAAATGAAACCTCTGATTTCACCCGCTCACAAAGCTTCGTCTCCTCAACTGAGGCCAAACTTCAACATGAAACCTTTGATTTCACCCGCTCTGAAAGTTACCTCTCCTCAACTGAGGCCAAACTTCAAAATGAAACCTCTGATTTCACCTGCTCACAAAGCTTCGTCTCCTCAACTGAGACCAAAGTTCAACATGAAACCTCTGATTTCACCCGCTCTGAAAGTTAGCCCTCCTCAACTGAGGCCAAACTTCAAAATGAAACCTCTGATTTCACCCACTCTGAAAGTTACCCCTCCTCAACTGAGGCCAAATTTCAAAATGAAACCTCTGATTTCACCCGCTCACAAAGCTTCGTCTCCTCAACTGAGACCAAAGTTCAACATGAAACCTCTGATTTCACCCGCTCTGAAAGTTACCCCTCCTCAACTGAGGCCAAACTTCAACATGAAACCTCTGATTTCACCCGCTCTGAAAGTTACCCCTCCTCAACTGAGGCCAAACTTCAAAATGAAACCTCTGATTTCACCCGCTCGCAAAGCTTCGTCTCCTCAACTGAGACCAAAGTTCAACATGAAACCTCTGATTTCACCTGCTCTGAAAGTTACCCCTCCTCAACCGAGGCCAAACTTCAACAAGAAACCTCTGATTTCACCCACTCTGAAAGTTACCCCTCCAAAACTGAGGCCAAACTTCAACATGAAACCTCTGATTTCACCCGCTCTGAAAGTTACCCCTCCTCAACTGAGGCCAAACTTCAACATGAAACCTCTGATTTCACCCGCTCTGAAAGTTACCCCTCCTCAACTGAGGCCAAACTTCAAAATGAAACCTCTGATTTCACCCGCGCTGAAAGTTACCCCTCCAAAACTGAGGCCAAACTTCAACATGAAACCTCTGATTTCACCTGCTCCCAAAGTTCCTCTGTGGGCTGTGCCAAAAATAAAGACCAGCATCCCATTAAACATATCACAAAGCCAGAACAGAATCCCAGATCATCCTCCAAACCATGGACCAACCTTAAAGCCAAGGAGACCTTGGGCAAACATGCAGGATCAACCAGGAAATATTTATGCACCTCTGGGCACCTCATTATCAACAACTCATACAACAAATCTCGTAAACGAGCAGCCACACATGACTTCTTCAGAAACAGCAGAAGTGTTGCCATCACCAGGAAGTCCAGGGGAGGATACTGGTCAAGATTCTTTGTCAGGGCTCTCAAATAATGTACAAGTAGAATCATCAACAAAATATCTCCTGTCAAAGCTGGCTGACAAAAATATCTTCAAGCAGGACGGAACAAAAAACAATCATAATTTCTCTGTCGGTAATTTACACCTCATTGAACAACATGACATCAAGGGCAATGCCATCATCCAGGTCATCAAGGATCATTGTGGGGCTTACATCTCCAAGACTTTGGATGAATTTCTGACATGCCTGGAGAACTCTGATGTGAAGGAAGTTCAAATGATGAAAAATTATGGATCTCACCTGCATAAAGCATTACAGAATATGTTAACTACCGGCCATGCATTCCCATCTGAAATGATGCGCACAGAAAAAATTCAACCATTTCTCAATGGAAATCAAGTACATCGGAAGCAGGGATCCATATCCACTCACCATGAAGGTAAAAAAATGTTTTATTTTACTATATTCTAGAACACAAATAAAGCAATGTGTTGAGAAGGTCGTGGGAAATATTTTAAGACATCCAGCATGGATATAAAGAATAAATGAACTCCAACTGATATTTAAAAAAAAAAAAGTTTTTCCTTTGCTCAGAGAATAGTTTTCACTTTCTGTGAAATACCTTGCGAGGAAGGACAGCTGGGCGGTTTCAACATTTATTGGTAAATGCCTTGAGATCACAAAAAATAGACGTGTGTGTTTCGTTGGTTGATATTTCCATACGTGGGTTTCAGAAGGGAGAATGGAGTCCCCCCAGGGTTCAAAGTATCCACCTCCATTTCGTTAAGGAATCATGATTCATGGAGCTGTGAAGTTTCTTGCTTTCAAAGTTTTGTTCCGAGTGCTCTTTTCAGGATCGTCACCGAGTCCCGGACAGCTTCCAACTGTAGTTAATTTATAGTAATTTTCTCAAGGATGGTTTTTAAGGTCTTCATGAGGTACTTCTTTATCATTCCCATTGCTACAACTATCACTCGTATAATTTTGGCATTCTTCAGCTTCATAGAGCTTTTTACTTCATTCTTGAAATCCTGATATTTGATCATTTTCTTGCTTTCTGTGTTGTTCAGGCCAAAATCATTGGGTACTGAAACCTTAATAAGTAACATCATATTTTTTTGTACACAAGTACTATATCTGGTCACAATACTTTGTTACCTCTATGACCGAAGGTGGACGGAGGTTATGTATTCACCTGTTTGTTTGTTTGTTTGTTTGTTTGTTCGATCTCCAGTTCGATTTTTTCTGTCTGTTTGCTTGTCTGTTTGTTTATCGCCTACAGGTCACAATTTTAAACCGATCATCGTGAAACTTGACCAAGTTGTAGTGGTAGTCTCAACTGAGAAGCCTATTGATTTTGAGGTCAAACTTTTTAAATCGTCATTTTTCATTCGATTGACTTGAAATTTGAACAAGATTTGCATATTGTGTCACTGGATTGGGAAACCAACTATTTTTGAGGTCAAAAGGTCATAGGTCAACTCAAGGTCAAACATGTAAAATCATCAGTTTCAATCTAAGAAATAATCAATTTTCATCTGATTGGCTTGAGCTTTGATTAAGATTGTCAATTTTTATCTTAACTAGACGACCCGTGAACCCGTTGGGTTCCCGTTGTGACTGCGGTTGATGAAAAAAAATCATTTCAAGAAAAAAAAGATAGCTCCAGTGAACTATACCGCTGAGGTTGTTTGCATTGATCAAATACCCCCGAAGTGTACTTGACTGAATCGGGAATTGATTTTTAAATAATTTTTTTCTTTGCCCGATTTGAACGAAACTTGATAATACACACCGTAGGAGAATGGTGAGTAAGGTGGCACTAAAATTTTTGTGCTATCTTGTACCGTTTTGGCTGTATTTCAGGAACATACAAGATGAGAGTTTTAGTCATATATAGATAAAATGGAGAATTTGATTTATCCATGGCAACCTTTGGAGAGGGGGGGGTGGATTTTGCAAGTGTCGTGCTTTGCATGACGTTTTTGGGTGGTCGCTAGACTACCGTTATTCTCAGGTTTTCCGTCAGTCTGTATGTCTGTCTGTTTGTTTGTATGTAATGGACAGCTCTGGAGGCCAGAGGAGTCAACCAATTTTGATGAAACTTGACGAGTAGGTTCATACCAGGATCTAGTTGTATGCTTTTGAGCACCGTTGCAATGGACGCCGCCGTTGTTATTCTGTCTGTCCGTTTGTATGCCAATTGTCAATAGGTCACAATTTTAAACTGATCTTCATGAAACTTCACCACATGGTAGAGTTTGTCATAAGCAAGAAGCTCATTGCTTTTAACATCAAAAGGTCAACATAGGCCAAAGGTTAAATTTGTCAAACTTCAAAATGCAACATTTTCATCCGATTTTTTTTTTTTTTTTTGTATACCTTGTCGAGGCTCGTGTGGAGCTAACACACAACACACAGCAAGGGGGGATGAGACAAGAGCGGGAGGGAGTGGGAAGGACAAAACAGTGGGAAAAAGAGACATTAGGAGATCTGTGGAAGGGAGAGGGAGGGAACGGTGAACATGGGGAATACAAGATAGACATTGCAGGGACTTTCAGGAAGGAAAACAGGGAATTTGAAGGAGGTTGGCTTGGGTGGATTAACGTGGGTAGAAAAGATTGAGGATTTGGATGGGGGATGATAAGAGGTGGTGGTGAACAGCTGTTTTGAAGGCCTGGAGGGAAGAATGGCAATGAATAGAGTGAGGGAGTTTATTCCAAAGTTGGGAAAAAAGAGGAATGAAAGAGGGAAGGTGAGCAGTGATTCGTGATTTTGGTAGTTTTACCAGAAGGGGGTTGTTAGCAGACCTTGAGCTCCCTATGGAAATGTGGTGGGGACAAATCGCAGAGCGAGCAGGGGGGGGGGGCGAGGCTGGAGAGGAGACGGTAGAAGACAGAAAGACCACCGACCAACCCGCGGTGATTGAGTGAGAGGCCCAAAGACTCAGCTTCATTGTGGGAGATTGACGAGAAATTTGAACAGGATTTTCGTATTAGCTTACTGAATTCAAACACCAATTATTTTTGAGGTCAACATTGGCCAAAAGGTCACCATAGGACAAAAGTCAACAACTTCGGTGAGATTTAAAAAATCCTTAATTTTCTTCCAATTGACTTGAAATTTGAAGAGGATTTATATTTCAGGTCACCGAGTTCAACCAGCGAATTATTTTTGCGGTCAACATAGGTCAACGATAAAGGTGGCATTTCTAAAATTCACAATTTTCATTCCATTGACTTGAAATTTGAAGACGATTTGCTGATCAGTTCACTGAATTCAACCACCAATTAATGAGGTCAATAAAGGCCAAAAGATCAACATAGGCCGAATTTCTATAATTGTCAATTTTCATATAATTGACGTGAAATGTTTTGAGGATTTGCCTATTTTGTCATTGAATTCAACCACCAATTATAGTTGAGGTCAAATTTGTTTTATGGATTTTGCAAATATCGTGCTCTGCATGACGTCGTCTTCTTCTTGTATTTTTCTTTTGTCTTTTTTTGCAATTGTTGGGGCTGCATTTATTGCTGTTTCAGTTTCATGTGTGACACCTTGTAGTAGCACGTGTTTTGGAAATTTTTGAAAGGTAGGTTAGGATACCTTTTCTGGCTTGCTGCTTTCATGTTTTTTTTTTCAAATTTGGTTTGGTAGTCCGTGTACTCAGCCAATCCTACAGTTGTCATTCTGTGAAATTGGTTGAGTTCCATCAGGCCGCTACCCCTTTCTCGTCTTGTCTGCACTTCTCGTCTACATTCTCGTGATGCATTGATTTTTGGAGAACATTTTGTGGATGGTGAGGAGTTTCCTTGTTTTGATAATGATTTTCTTGATTTCTGATTGTGGGCAGTTTATTATTCTGCGACTGTATTGGAACAGTGGTATTGAGAGTTGGTTTGTGGCTTTGATTTTGTTACTTGGGGAAAGGTATGTTTTCAAGATTAACCTTGTTCGATGCAGCTATGCTTTGGTAATTGTTTGGAGTATTTGTTAGTGCCATAGTTGGTGGACCTCTTCTACTCCAATATACTTGTATGATGCTTTATTGTCTGGCTCCTGCATTGTTGTATTTATGTATATTTTTATTTGTTTGTTTGTGTTGGTTTACCCTGTACGACTGTGCACTTGGGTCACTTATCAAGGCCAAATTCCATTTGAATGTCATCGGAATGCTGTTTCACTAACTTCAGTTGTTCTGCCAATATTTCTTTGTTTGGTGCAAAGAGTTTTAAATCATCCACGTACAGTAGCTACGTCACCTCTCCTGTCTCTTTGGATGTTCTTCTATTGGATGTTAGGGTGTATCCATGTCTTTGCTCATTAAGGAAGTTGTTCATTGGGTCCAGGGCCAGGCAAAATAGGAGGGGTGAAAGGCTGCCTCCCTGAAAGATCATGCAATGTATCTTCACACCTGGTATTTTGATCTTTCCTTCCGAGTTCTGTAATAACAACGTGGTATTTCACAGCTTCATTGCTTTCTCACTCAGTTTCATTATTTGGGGGTTGATCTTGTATACCTGGATGCATTTTACCATCCAGGAATGTGGAACACTGTCAAAAGATTTTTGTGGTCTATCCAAGCTGTGGACAATTCGGTTCTTCTCGTTGCACAATTTTCGAATGTGGCCTTATTTTGTGGTATGTGGTCTATTTTTTCATCGCATCCTCTCTTACATCTCTTATGTTCTGCCTCTACACCTCCTTGTTGTGCTAGGTGGTGATACATCATGTATGCGATTATTCCCATGAGAAGTTTGTATGTTGTTGGTGGACATGTGATTGGTCGATATTTGTAAGGTCGTTCATTTCCTTCAGATTTTGGCATGAGGAATAGGTTACCTTTTGTGGGCCACTCATCCATTACCTTTTCCTCTTGGATAAGTTCATCGAATGCTCAATGCTGAGTGATTGTGGAGAGCTTTTTTTTTTTTTGCTTTGGCATAGGTTTGGAATTCCATCCGGGCCTGGGCTTTTAAAATTTGGTGTTTTTTAGGTTGTTTTGTAATTTTTTCCTCACCATTTATCACTGGGGTCATTTCCCTTAGATGTTGCATTTTCTTTCTTTCCCAAGTGTTGCATCCATTCCACCTCTTTATTGGGTTATTTTGGGTCTTCATGAATTCCTTTCCAGAAATATTTAAGTGTATCTTTTTCAGAGGGTCATGATACATTTTGCTTTTGTTTCCCTAGATTGTGGTACAATATTTTTGGGTTATTTTCAAACATCTGGTTTTGCTTCCTCCCATTGTTGATTTTGTTGTAGTTTTGGGTAAACATGCAGGATCAACCGTAATATTTCACCATATCTTAGCCCACTCGCCTCATTACTATCATTTCTATTTTTAGTTTGTTTTCAGCAATCATTATCTCTCGGTCTTTGTCCTCAGTGTGTGTGTGCAGGTATGTCCTTTGTCTGTGTCGTTGGTTTTTATATTCGTTTGTGGGTTTCAGAAGGTATGCGTGCTTGTGTGTGTTTTTCTTCTTGCGATTGTTCCTTTTTTTCTACCTTGGGAAAATGGTCGTTTGAAAATTGAGTATTTGTTCAGAGTTCTGCTCTGCTCAGAGTTCATCTAAAAAATTCTAAATTGTAAAATTCTAAAAACCTGCTCAGAGTTCTTTTTTTTAATTCCATGTGAAATTTAACTTATTTGGATCAATTTGGTGTGGGTACCACACAAATTATCTGCCAAATCCCAACACGACAGTATGTGCATGGAGCATTGGAATAAGGTTAGAAAAACGTCCTCATCGCCCCCTTGGTTTTTCTTGTAATTCCAGGAGATTCATAAATACGAAGTCACCATTTTGGCATGTGATACTGATGCCACCTTGAGTCTCTATTTTCTTTTTTTTCTGAAATAGAGAGTGTTAGGAATGTTGTGGTGCAATTTCTACTCTTACATAGTTACATACAACGTTTAAATAAGTAGTTTTGTAAAATTTTGATCGTAGTTAATTTTTAATGCAGAAAAGCCATGGTGGCTTTGTAAATAAATAAATAAATTAATTAATTAATTAATAAATAACAATTCCCAAACAAGGAACTTCAATGTTGGAGGAGACTGTTAGGCCCATGAAAGCCTCCACTATTATTGCCAATTTGTGGTTGTTTGTCTATGCTCTGTATCATTTTTAAACACTGCGCATCAACCAAGGAAAGCAGCATGTTTTTTTAAAGTCTTTGGTGTGACTCAGCCAGAGTTTGAACCGTTTGAACCATCAACCTCAAAGATTCAGAGCAGACACACCAGCCATTACACCACTGAGGCTGCTGAACAGCTTTGCTATTATAGAGTGTAGAACATGTCACCATGCAATTTAGGGCCAATGTCATGCGAATGGAGTAAAGAGAAACCAGACAGAGGAAAACATGCCACTCTGCATAAGGTGGGACAGAAGAAAATGAATCAGAGCTTGTCTTTTTCCAAGCTGAGATTTTCTATCCAGAAAAAGTAATTTTCGGATCACCTTTAGTTGTTCAAACCACAAAAACTTTGCATTATTGTGCCATTCAGTAAATTCTGCCAAACCATCATCCCGTGATTTGGGGTGTTTCACATTGGAGATGTGATTCTGCTCTTCTGTATTGTTACAACGTTTAGGAATCTCAAAAAAGGTATGCTCTTTTCTATTTGAGCTGTAAAAGATTCATATCAAGATAAAATGAGTTGTTTTCCTACCAGATGGTAAGTGGACAGCAAACCATTATCTTATGAGAGTAAACCTTCTGGTATATGTGACTTGGTATCGTATATGGTGCTAATTGCATTCCTTATTTCCGCAGAGCGGTGAAAAGAAAGGAGAACACAAACAGCAGATCCGCACAAGGTTTTCTTGTTTAACAATCTGCCAACTTTGCAGCACACAAGTCTTTTCATAGGAGTTTCATTT
The DNA here is from genome assembly GCF_056783735.1 of Eptatretus burgeri. Lineage (NCBI taxonomy): Eukaryota > Metazoa > Chordata > Myxini > Myxiniformes > Myxinidae > Eptatretus > Eptatretus burgeri. Next base: position 84,124,821 of record NC_140961.1, on the reverse strand, counting down.
ACACACAGCACTTGCACAAAATGTCTTTCCACGAGGCACTGATTCACCTTTGGGTCTTGTGGGGCTGTAGCCACATCGTAGTTTTGTAAAACCAGTAAGATATCCCCCACTCTTCCTGAAATTGCTACATTCACTTTCTTTGCAAAAGTTGAGAATCCATGCAGCTCATTATTCATCACATTTATATCATCACCAGAAGCAAAACTGTTACACACGGGGTGGGGGATGGAGGGAGGGGTGGTGATATGAAGAAAATCCAACAGCAAATTAAAATAAAACTGACATAACCAAAATGTTTTGTGTAACAGCAGCTTTCTTTCCCAATTGTACATGGTGTTCATTATGCAGTTTAAGATTCCACATCCTGATAAAAAATAAAAAAATACAAATAAAAATGCCAAAATGAACCGAGAGTGAACAGTTTGTTCCTGTACTTGTTTGCCAAGAACTCTACAAGGTGGATAATACAAATATGTTAAGAACCTCAGTGAGTTAGATACCTACACACATGTTTAACCTTCATATTGCATGTAATAGAGTCAGCATGCATAAATATTGTCGTGGATCCTGGGTCAGGGGAGAAGACCACCGGGGGGTGGGGGGGGAAAGCTATCTTGGATTCTCACCAGACTCCCCGGAATTGTAGGCCGTCACACACGGATAATTCTGTGATGCGGCGGGTCGCTAACCGACCGTGAACACCAATAACTCAACCGCGTGACCTAGGCTCCTCTCGTCTATGGGTTAACCAGGTTACCTAATTAATCACGTGATTAAATTACCGGGGAACATGCCCTCGGTTCACCTTGTCCAAACCGGATCACTTTTCCTTGTCAGATGCAGCCGAGCAACATTGCCAAGGGTGTACCGGCTAAAAGTAACGGATCGTTGGGAATAAAGTCCCAGCTTAGCCAGGATTCGGACCATGCTGGATCAATCAAAGAACAGACAAAAACGAGCTGGGAACATTTCTAATAATAATTTATTTACAAGCAGGCGAGGAGAGTTATGTGGCACAGAGAATAGTTTTATTGTTGTGTGTAATGCAGGGATAGGAAGAAATGTGAGAGGTCCGGCAATACACAAGCAACTTACAAAAGCCGACACAGAGCAGACTTAACCCGAAATAATAGTTTTCTGCAATCCTAACTTACGAAGACAGGCACCAGGACAAACACAACACACACACACACACACACACACACACACACACACACACACACACACACACACACACACACACACACACACACACACACACACACACACACCCCAATGAAGAGGAGTTGATGAAGAGAAGAAGGAGAGGAGATGAGGCTAACGCTCTCTCAATACCTTGCACGATTGCCTGATCGCGCCACTAATACGCGATCTGTGTCAGGAATTGAGGGGAACGATCGGATATAATCATTAGATGGAGGTTTGGAACGAAAAAGAACATAGATATAAGTATCAGATGGAGAAATGAAGGGAAAAGAGGATGCCGATGTAATTAAATCCAGAAATAGGTTGAAAAGAACGCGCCGCCCGTACTTTGCACACTTGTGTCCTGTAGAACCTGGCGTGATTGTTGTTTTTCGATTATCGGCCTCTGATGATATAGTTATAGGCACCAAGCTGCCAGCCACGCTCTCGTCGATATTGGGTCATTTGCTTCTGTGTTGTGAAAAACAACATCCGTGACGCCTCTTTAAGAGATATTTGTTCATATGCCTTTTCAATGCAACCAGCAATGTCATCCCAGATCATCGGGAACGTCAGACGATCATCTCGAGCTTGCGGCAGAGGTTCCTTCGAGGGTATCGCTGTATCCTCGCCGCTGCGCTGTCGATGCTCGTGTGGTGTTGGCGCGGCTTTCCTGTTTCCCTCCCCCAGCCGCGGTACGTGGTGCACGCGTTGGACTCCGCGAGGACCCAAATTTGGATTTATCTCAGGAATAATCAGAAAAGAAGAGTAGAAATGAAGTTAGAGTGGTGTAAACAGACCTCGCTATGAGATCCCCGCAACGCATGTCCCATTGTCCCACGAGACAAAAGGGAAGGGACTATCTGAATGTATATTAATGGAATAACTGTCTCGGGACCACTGTATGATGGTTGCTATTGCTTTGGAGGGATGCGTTTCCCAGAATCGCAACAATTTCTTCAAAATCATAAACATAACTTACAAGCAAGGAAGTGAACTCCTTGAGCTGCCACCTTCCCGACTTTCATTCTTGATTACATCGACCACCAAAGGTGAAGAGGTTATGGTTTCACCCCCTATTGTCTCTCTGTTTATCTGTCTGTCTGTGAGCAAGATATCTCAAAAAGTTGTTGGCGAATTCAGCCGAAACTTGGTGGACAGGTTGGGTGTTTGACAGGCCGATTTGATTCGATTTTAGTGAAGATCCGAATCCGAACCCGCAAAGAAAAACTTGAAACTTGGCACACGGCAAGTACTCCTCATGGGGAATAAGTGTTTTTCGATGATGTCATACCTGCCTTCGTTATGACGTCATAATTGCAGATGTAGAACGCCACATCTGAACAGTATGAACATTTTTGAGGGTCACCTTGTGATAAAATGCTACACATAAAAAAAATTGGATGATGCCATCGGTCACGTGATTTGGCAGTCATATTGTTAAAAAAAAAAAAACCTTAAAAAATCTCTGAAGTGGCTGAACAGATCAAGGCGAAACTTTACACGTATGACTGCCTATCCATGAGAAACAAAAGGTTCACACATATGATGTCATAGGTCACATGGTTTAGCAGCCATATTGGATTTACCCTAAAACCTATAAAAATCTTCCCCAGAACGGCTGGACAAATCGAGGGGAAGCTTCACTCAAATGTTCCCCAAGCCTTGGGTGTACAAACTGTATAAGTTTGTCAAGGAATAATGGATGGGTCACATGGTTTAATGTGTCACATTGGATTTAAGAAAATTATTAAATAAAGTTTTCTCTGTGTCCACCTAGTCTAATCAATCGACGTGAAACTTCACATCTATGACCACGTAGTGATTGGGAATAAATGTTTTAAATTTCATCTTGATCAGACACGTGGTCTGGCAGCCAGAGTTATTAATTTTTTTTGATTATTTTTATTATTGTTTGATTATGGCTCACTTGGCTGTGCCGAGATGGTTTTGAGGGTAGAGGAGCAGCAGCTGAAATGTGAATCCCATCCAGGTTTCTCTTGATGACTTCATCTTTGCTTTTTTTGCTTGTTTGGGTTCCTTCTGATGACTCTAATGCAGGACTGAACCTATTTGGTATTCCATTTGATTTTTAAATGAATTTATTTTAATCCCATTCGAAATAAAATAAAATAATGAATAATAATACAAAACGTCATGGGTCAGCGTCAGGTGTCAGTTCAAAGCGGGACGTCTTGGTACCTGGTCATTACTGCCAGCAATTATAAAGTGGCATTTCTAATTACGTCTCTTATTAATTACATAATACACCAGCACACAAGTGCCACACAAAACACAACACACAAAATACACCACACAAAAGCAGTCCTGGCGATGGTGTGCAATCTCTGATTGCTCTTTTTCTTGTTTGTCACTGCATTTCTGGGCTCATCGGATGATCAGCCTCGAGGTATGCACACTCACCTCTAAGCTGTCTGACCTGGGTTCAAATCCTGACCCAGCTATAAACTGTCAGGCTAGTGTTTAACAGATATGGTGATTTCTCAGTGTGTGTGCCGTGCCAGGGATGGATGTAAAACGGGCATCCCTTCTGCCAGCATTCGTTGGTGGACGTTGAAAATCCCACATGTCCTTTGCAAAGAGTAGGTGAGCTATTGCCGGCACCATGGTCAAAAATCCATATTCCTTCCCTTTCCAACAAAATGGCATTGCATCAGTGGCACAGCCATGCCCACAGCCAATGATGCTACCCCACAACCTTGTGCTGTGAACACAAATGAACAAATATTTGCATTCTGATTGTAGTCATGACTTTCATTTTCCATCACTAACTAGGGGCTGGCAGGATAGTGTTGATGTCCGTGCATTGTGAGCTGTCCAGCCTGTGTTCAAATCACGACTGAGCTGTGAACAGTCACCCTGGTGTTTCACATGATATCAGATCATTTATAATGGGGGTTGTGCATCAATCTGTGCACCGTTTCAACCCCTCAATCTCAGAACATGTTCGAGTTGCAGGTCCATAACCTTATTTCTGGAGGACGTTATCCAATCAGGCAGAGAGAAAGAGAGAGAGAATAGTGAGGGAAAAGGTGTAGAGATTATGGTGACGAGGGACCGAGAGAGTTGGGGGTCGTGTGGGGGGCAGGGGTTGATGGAGAAAGAAACAGGAATAGAGATGGGGAGGAGGGATTGGGGAACGAGGACCTTTTACTCCACATCAAGGCTGAAACCAAACCACAAGGGGCGTTGCGAGTCGAGTTGTGCAACGGAGCCATGGCTGGAGGATGTGCGGGAGGACGGATAGATGGAAAACGTTATTATGATTACCGTGGGGTTCGTTTGCCACCATTTTGTCGAGAGCGCATGGACGACATCGCAGCGTTCCCCGTCCGTGACGACGACCTCTGGATCGTCACATACCCAAAATCTGGTATTTATGTTCTGCAGTTGCGTTGGTGTCCTCATTCTTCCAATTGGTCCGATCCCTTATCCATACCGCTTCCTGTATTTCCTTTATTGTCTCAACTAAAAAAAAATGTTTTGTTCTCTCCCTTTCCTCGACTTGATCATCTGTGCTGTTTTCCTTTATAAATCTTTCTCTCTCCCTCCGTTCCTTCGCTCGTCCTTTCATTTCCTTTACTCTCAAGGCGGAAAAAAATTAAAGCTTCAGCACTTTGGACAGCGACACATTCCCCGATATCGCTCCTGGTCCCCTCTTGGAAGGGTCTTGACTCTTGTCCTGAGTTGCGACCTATCACGACTGTACGTTCAATGTTTTTAATTTTTATTACGCAGTGCTGAACATTGTCTCGGAATGAAAGGATAGTGTAGAGGAGGCACCCTTACCTTTGACCCGTCAAGTCTATGTTCGATTCCTAAACCCACTACAAACTGTCTACTTGGTTAATTACAGGCAGGGTGTTGCAACACAAAGTGTGCAGTCCTTCGGATGTATGTTAATCCGGTTGTCCCGTCTGCTAGAATCAGCTGGTGGATGTAAAAAAAAAAAAAAAAAAAAAATCATGTGATGTTTTTCACGAAGAGTAAGCGAGTTATCAACGACACGATGAATAATTTACAAATTCCTACATTCACGACTAGTGGGGCTACTTAGCTAAATATAGCATAACAATTGTGCATTTTGTGAGGAAAGCACCAAATTTGGCACACCAGTAGCCTATCATATTATGAACAGATTTGGATATTGGGCCATCTCAAAATTTTTGATGATTCAGCCATCAGCGGCTGAATTTGAGATGGCCCAATATCCAAATCTGTTCATAATAGGATAGGCTACTAGTGTGCCAAATTTGGTGCTTTCCTCACAAAATGCACAATTGTTCTGCTAAGTTGCCCCACTATACCGCTGGAAAGGCAATGGCAAAACACCGATCGTTGCTCTTGCCAAGAAACTCCACTTTTACAGAATATGGTATTTTATATTTATATCTACCGTATTATGTATTGATGTATTGATGATCTGAGATGAGGCTGTCGGAAAAAAGGGAATGATTTTATGTAAACTGCGATGATGGATTCCATGACCTTGCTGATGATTGGAAGTGCAGTGAGATAATTGGGCTGTAGTTAAGGGGCTCAGTTTTTGCACCATTTTTAGGTAATGCTGTGATGTTGGCTCATAGCTGATTTCCAATTTCCCAGGTGGATACAGGAGACCAGTTCTGAAAGTGTTAAAAAAAATTAAATGCAAAGACGCGAAGTGCGAATGTCGAAGCAGGTCACACTTTATAACTCGAAAATAGACGGGATCCGCGAATAGTGAGTGAATCAGCAAATAGCGGGGTCCGAAAGTATATACATATACTACTACTAGCAGATAATCTGGTTCCACCATACTGTTGTACAGGAATTAGTCGGTAATAGAATGTGGAATATTTAGGGAGTTTGACAGGAATGTATTTTGACAGCATCAAGGCAGGGACCCGTGGAAATTTTGCATCATGTAAAATGTGACTTTCAGTCCTCAACCCCTTTCTTCTTCACGTCTGCATCCCTTCACCTTCTCCCAACTCCAAGTATGCATCATCTCATGTCGGACTGAGTTAGCTTCTTTGGTGCCGGGAGATGAGGATGGAGGCCATTGACTTCTGTGGGTGCAGAATGTTCTAATTTAACTCAACCCACCTGGATGACCTTTTCACCTTGGTCTGACAGTTGGAAAAAAAATTCACTAAAATCGCACTCTAATCACACTCCTTATAATTTTGAGATGTGCTGGTTCCACATTCCATATCCCAGGTCCAATCTCACTTATGACATCAATTGTTACAGTTGACATCAAGGGATGTCGCATCCAACTTCTGACACCACATTGTTATGGATACGGGATCTGTTATCATGAGGGGGACTCCTCAGACCTTCACCCAACCTCCGGTTCTGATGCCGCCCGCCACAGATAACTCTGCAGTCTGTTGAGTTGCTAGGCAACCGTGGCCGCCGATTAGAACCACCGAGCCGAGCAGGGCTTTCACTCCTGGGTTACGCGTTACCTTAGCATTGGCACGACAACCCTAATTAGGGGTCATGCCCTCAACAACCACCTGTCTGTTTATCATGTATGGCCGAGCGAACTGTGGATGGCTGTTGGCTAATGATGGAGCTAATCAGTGGGGCAAAACTTTCCATCTAAATAAACTTACACACAATGTCGGACTAATGGCGGAAAGGCCAAAAGCGAGCAGGCTGGAAACATTTCACAGTTTAACAAGTACATTTATTCAACAAGCACAACAATGTTTATTCAATCAGCAATGGCAGGTATTTATGATACCAATCATGAGCATGTATTTACAACAGATGGACAGAAATCACAATGAAAAGGCACAAGAGAACAATATTTATTGTTATCGCTTACAGAGCCCACTTACGCTTACAGAGGACATAGCCGTCAATTATTCCTGAGAAATGTGGAGAGGAAGAAGAGAGTAGATAGAGTGCAGAGCAGAGCATGGGTAAGGCTCCTCCTCACCTCACACAAGTGCGTGTAAACTCAAACCACATACAGACTATCACAGTGTGCAGCATCCAACCTTGTGCAGCATATAAGCTTGTACCATGTGCAGACTCATGTGGCATACAAGTTCTTTCAACATGAAGACTCACGCAGTGTGCAAGCTTGCTTCCTCTTGGTGGCTCTTGCAGTCCGAACAGGCAGACGTGAGGGCAGGCTTGGACAAATGACTGGTAGTAAAAGGAGAACTTGATGGACCAGACAGAGACAAATCAAAAGTCCCAGCACATAAGACGAGTCGAGGTTGGAGTTGAGACCACTCCTGGTCGAGGCGTCCTGGCAAACAAGACGTGTCCAGAGCATTCCTGGCAGGCGACATGTGGTGGATCAGAGCACTACAAGGGAAAACCTCCTGGCAGACGGGGTGAGTGGAGTATCGAACGCTTGGTGGATCGAGACGAGAGCGCTTGCCGATCCACACGCAAAGGCTGCCCGAATGTCACTTGTTCAGTCTCTCCTATGGAGGTCAAAGCCATCCTCTCTGCATGGTGGTTTAGCTATTCTGCCCTCTGCAACCACTTCATCCACTCTGTTTCTACATCCTCTCGCTACAGAGGGCAAAACTGATCTGAGCCTTATGGAGGGTGAAGCTGTTCCTCCTTCCACAACCGACTTCACTCGGTTTCACATCCTCTCGCTCCGGAGGTAAAAACTATCTGTTGTTGTTTTCTGTGGAACAAACATGTGATGACATCAGCAGCCATGAACAGTTGCAGCATTAATTATATTTTAGCTCTTAATGTGTTGTTTTGCAAGTAAATAAAAGAATAAAGTGACCACTGCAGGGCTAATAATTTCCTCTATTGTGTCCAAATGGGTTTTTTTTTTTTGCAAAAATTGAAAACAATCAGTCTATTTATTTTCCACATTTACACATACACAATTAAGCATCTTTTGTATGAGTCAAAAGGTAATTCTGGATTCTGGTCCATCGTTTTGAAGTAATGGTGATTCCTGATGTGTGGACTCATGACAGGGAATGGAAAAGGAGGGAGGGGAAGGTTTGAAGGGCACAGAGGGAAGGGTAGTGAGGTGTTCCAAGGTTTGAATGGCGAATATGGTGGGGGTACCGTGGATGCATGGGCAGGTGGAGCCATAGAAGGATCGATAGATGGATTGATAGATGGAGGGATTGAAGAGAACTTGAACATTCTAACTCACGACGTATCTCCCTACCAAAGACCCTCTACAGTCTACACCTTGTTACCCAATGGAGCTCTGAGGACAACATGGGGGTGAGGATTGATTCTCAGCCATTTAAATGATCACAATTTCCATTAGCACCGGTAACACCCTGTCAAGAGTTTGGACCACCACCACAACCCACATCCATAATACCATACATCTATTTACTCCTTACATCCTCTGACCCATCACTCTCTAACTCCTCCAATCTTCTGGTATTATCACCTCTCTGATGTACCTCCACATCCTCCTTTTCCTTTTCCTTACCCTGGAATGATTCTCAGCGAGTAGATACCCCCACCCCTTCCCCACATTTATAGCCTATACATAACATGTAGTTGGCTGCTTTTCATGTCCCAAGGTAGTGCACGCAGTAACATATTGTTACATACAGGAAGTGGGATTTTGATCTTGGAGCTATTGTACAAGGGTATTTAAATAGGGTTTTTCTCCATCATGAAGAAGTGGGTTTGTGGTCGATACACCAGTGAAACTCAGCACAGATGCTATTCTATTTCCCTGGAGTTTCCAGCCACTATCACAACTTTCCCCTCCTGTTGTTGTGCTTTCTATCAACGTCAATGGAATTGAAATCATTCTTTTTGACTGCAAAATATTTTCGAAAGGGGAAAATCTTTTTGACTTCCCTCATAATCACACTGTTGTGACACGCCAGTATTTAGCTTGCTGTGGATCTTGTGTTTCATGCTATTAGGCTCGAGATTACTGCAAGAACTCGTCTTTCTGCTGAGCCAGGGACCCGACCCTGATGAACTGGGCCTTATGAACATCGCTGAGCAAATCCCAATTCTTGAGTACCCACAGCCAGGCCTTGATATTCTCAAGGTAAGTTGGTCAAAAATTTTTTTACAGAATTAATTTTGAAACAGTTATGTTGATTTAATGTGGCTTTTTAATTAAATTAGAAAAGAGCCCGTTTTTATGGACAGGTTAATTCCCCCATCTGTGATGTCTATGACATCTTTTATTCGCCCCCTGCCGGTTTCACTGGAGGGGACTACAGGTTTGCTGTTCGGCTGTCCATCTGTCTGTCTGTCCCACCTGTGGTTTTTCAGACTTTTTTTCACACACCCTTTAACATATTCAACTGAAACTTGGTACATGGATTTATTATGATAAGTTACAGAATAAGTTCGAGTTTTGGGGAGTTTGGTGAATTTTTCACAGTTATGCCCTTTTTGGACTAAAGAAAATATTATACATGGGTCAGTGCTCAGCTTCCCTGACTCCACCCCACTACTTTACACCCATTATCTGGGAAGCTCGCCTGACTCCACCCCAATAAAATCATGCATCGCCATTGCATGAAACAGCACAGATTGGCAGGCCTTAGGCCTAAGGCCAAAAAAAAAAAATGTTGCATTGGCGTAACGGGTCACTGAAAAATAGGGTAGGTCGGTCGGGATATTTTTAATTTTTTTTTCCTAATAAATCCCTCCCAAAATCTCCCCCGGCTCGAGTACCACCCTTTTTGTCGGCGGGTTCTGTCCGAAACACTTCCGGGTTTTTGCGATCGCGATCGCAATCAACAAGATACTTGAAAACGATAGCAAAACAACAAAAATAGCAATAAAATAGGGTCGGCAAAATTTTTCGATAGCAAAAAAACAAAAAAAAAACGTAGGGTCGGCGGAATTTATAGGGTCGGGCGGGTTACGCCAATGCAACATTTTTTTTTTTTTGGCCTAAGTGTAAGTCAATGGCTCAGTGCAATTGGAATGATCCCAGGTAAACAACCACAATATTATATATTCATGCAAGCTGTACGCATGTTTTTCCTTCATGTATGTACATTGGGTTGGAAAGAACAATGAAAATAGAGATTTCAGGATGCAAGGGGTAATTTTGGAGCGTGCCACACAGGAGAAGGTTCTGGGGGTGGTAATAGATACGGGAGGTAAGCAGGCAGCACAGTGCCAGGGAGCTATAGGTAAAGCAAATCGGGTTTTAGGCTGTATTCAGAGGGGGATCATTTATAACTCAAAAGAGGTGGTGTTAACATTGTAAAGGAATTTAGTGAGGGCCACATCTAGAATATTGTGTGTAGTTTTGGTCACCACAGTTCCAGAAGGACGTAAGTGCCATCGTGAGGGTTCAGCGCAGGGCTACTCGATTGATTCCGGGCCGAGCTAGACTCTCCTATGAGGAGCGGCTGAAGGAGACAGGGCTTTTTACACTAGAAAGGAGGCGGTTACGAGGAGATATGATAAAGATGTTTAAGAAAATGAAAGGTATCGACAAAATAATTTCAGATGAATTATTCAACAGAGAAGACAGTGATAGGACCAGTGGCCGTAGCCTGAGAGTAAAGAAGAAGTTAAGATGGTAGTAAAGCAGGGGACTTTTACTCATAGAGTAGTTAATGCACGGAATGGCCTCCCTGGAAAGGTAGTGGCAGCAGAAACAGTAGATAAGTTTAAATTAGAATTAGATAGGTACCTGGAAGTTATGGAGATAGAGGGGTATTGGGATGTTGACAGGACTTTTAGGTAGTTTGAGCATAGCTTGGTGATTTTTTGCATGTGTACGGAGTGCTGTTGGTGGGGGTCTCATCAAGGGGTGTTGTGTGGTTGATGTTGTGTGTTTTTATTCAAGCCCATGTCCTCTCCCCTGAGGTGAAGAAGAAAAAAAAATACAAAAACTACAAAAACTTAAAATAATTAGATTAAAAATTAATATTAATAAAAAGAAAATTTTCATGTTCTTCTTTGGATCTTGCATTGATAAATTAGTATGGTGTTCATGCAGGCATGGTGGGCTGACTTACCTCCACCTGTGTGTGATTTCCTTGTATACCCAAACATGGTGGGTTGGAGGGTTTATTCTTCTTCAGTTCAACAACTGAATCAGTTGGATGGGAGGGGACGTATTGCAAAGCAATTCTTGCTTGTGCAACGATTTTGTCATTCTGGCTCCCACCAACTAGTGCTTTCTGATACACATTGTGATGGAGAGAGAGGTCCTACCTTGACCTGAACCCCCAGGACTTTGAAATTCGCTACTCTCTAAAACCTTCCCATTCACTCCCAGAGCACAACCACCAGTTTTCAACTAATCGCATCTGATGGTTTCGTGGTTTAGGAAAGTATAGGAGTCAATCAATCAAACCCACAAACAAACAAATCCACAAACAAATAAACACACCCTATTTAATTACTAGAGGTTTTTTTTACACACCTGTACGTGTTTGTTTATCTGTCTGTCTGTGAGCAGGATATCTCAAAAAGTTATGGACAGGTTTGGTGTGTGACAAGGAATAATTGATTCGACTAGCAAGTTGACTGTGCCAGCACGGGATTCTAAATGAGGTAGGGATCTAGGTGGAAAAAAAATACAAATGTTGTCTTCTATCATCAAGCCGGCAAGCTGGGAGCAACAATTCACATTTATTGCCACATCTGATGCAATTTGAATGCTCTGATGGCGGTGAGGTCCTCCATTTGAAACTGTTTCTTCAATATGTGTAGCTTTTTGATGTCCAGGGTCCATAATAAAAATTTGTGTTGGTGTCAAAGCTTGTGACCAATTGCAAATTAATAGTAGGATTGTGGTGAAGATCTAGATCCAGATGCATGATTTAAAAAAAATGATTCTTCACAATTGAGAGATCGGGCCAAAAACGACATATGACACAATATCTCAAAAATTTATTGACAGATCCAGAGGAAACTTGGTCGATGAGTTGAGTCGATTAGATTTTGGTTCAGGTCTGGACCCAGATCCGGCCTATCATTGGGATACAAAATGTAAACCGTTCAGCCTTGTGGAGGTATGTGCTCTCCTGAATGCCGATCTCGTTGTACGTATACTCTTCAATGGTCTTGCTCATACAGCTTTATGAGTGTGGATGTGGTGTGCTTCCAATAGAGTGAGGTTTTCTTGTTTAAAGGTGATTTATGAGTTATTCAAATTACTCCATTAGCAGCCCATTCACTTCTCTGATGTCTGATCTGCAAGGAATGTCAAGAGTGAAGAATGACATGGAGGAAGGGGGTTACTGGAGAGGTGATTGACATTATATGTGTCAGAATAGTAAGATGCTTCAAGATTCAAGATAATTTATTGCAAAGGTTATAAAACATAGAAATTTGACATCCACTGGCTTGTCAATAACAAAAAAAATTATTGGGAACGATGATGCCAGACATCAGGGATCAGGCGGCATCTAGAGTATACATTGTATTAAACAATTCTTGCATTATCACTGAACATATGGATCGCATTTGGCACAAATTATTGTCTAAAACAACAGCATAGGGTATGTGCAACACTCACCTTGAAGTTGTCTAGCCTGGGTTTGAATTTTGACCCAACAACAAACTGTCATTTTTGTTGTTTCACAGGCAGGGGAATTCATCAATGTGCGTTCCATCCTTCGGATGGACTTAAACTGGTGTCACATCTGCTGGCAGTACTTGGTGGACGTTGCAGATCCCGTGGTGTCCTTTGCGAAGAATAGGCGAGATAGCCTGCACCATGGCCAAATTACAATTCCTACCATAACCTTACTCGAAGGTTAGGCCTGGCCAGCTGGTTCGTGAAAGACTTGGGCCAAGCTTCCCATGGCCAATCCCATAATAATGTGGGAATAATTGCAGCCATTAAAGAAGAAGGAGAGTATGTGGAACACAAAGGTCGATGCCTGAATTATTAAAAGGAAAACAATGATAAAAACCTCATCAGTGGGTGTGATGGGTCTTGCATCATCTTATGAACTCGCAGTACAGCACGTTTCTTATGCCAAGTACAAATTGAGGGGAGGTTTGTACAAATTACGAGTACACAGTGTGCAATCTTTTTTGGATCTTTATATTCTATATACATATTATATTTTGATAAGTTAGCAAAAGTACAAATCAAAGTGAAAGTGAGAATACGTTGGATCAGAGATTGTAAAAAAAGGAACCAATAATACCATCAACAAGGAATAACTAGAACAACACACAGTAGAGTGAATCCCTCCACCAGGTTGAACAGTTTACATTTTGTTTCCCACTGATAGGTCAGAACTGAATCCAGATTTTAACCAAAATCGAATCGGCATGTTCTTCTCATCCAACCAACTCATCCACCTAGATTTGTTATCACTCATCCACAACTTTTTGAGATATGATGCCAAACATAGATTTTGGTCCTATCTCTCAATGTTGAAGAATAACTTTAAAAATTCCAGTATCCAGATCCATCCATACATCCATTCACCAATTGGGACCATACTCTGTATAGAGCATTGGTGCTGCCAAAGTAGTCTCCTCGGCTATTGGGCTCAATCCTGGATGGGTCAACACTCCAACACTGGATACTCAAATGGCTCAATCATCCCAGCAAATTGGTATTCATTTTGCCAACCCTAGAAGGATCACAGGCTGAGTCAACCCCACCTGGTATGAATTCAATGGCCAAGCAGGATTTGAACTCAGGACCTTCCGATCCCAATCCTACCATCCATCGGGACCATACTCTGTGCAGAGTGTTGGTGCTGCCGAAGCAGACTCCTTGGCTATTGGACACAATCCTGGATGGGTCGCCACTCAGACACAGTATACCAGCATGCTCACACTCATTTTGCTGACCTCGGAAGGATGATAGGTAGAGTCAACCCCACCTGGTATTAATTGAACAGCTGAGTGGGGTTTTGAACTGGGATCATAGGATCCCAAGCCCATCACCCTAACCTTTGAGCCAACACCAAGCTTAGATCCAGATCTTCACAAAAATCTAATCATTTCGTCCTTAATAACTAACATTTTGAGATATAATCTGCTCACAGACAGACAGACAAACAGACAGACAGGGGTGAAAACATAACATCCGTCCACCTTCAATGGCGGAGGTAGCAAAGAACTTTGGCACAGGAGGAGGCCATTTGGCCCATCAAGCCTGTACTGCACCAAGACCAGATACCATTGCTCATTCACACACAAGCCACCGGTCTACAAGTCTTGCCAATATCCCTGTACCCCTCCCTCCCTCTATCTACAATGCCCTGACCTGGCTTGGGGAGAGCTAACGGGGGGGGGGGGGGCTTCCTTTCTAATTCCAATTTAAACTTATCTACTCTTTCTAGTGCCACTACCTTATGAGGGATATCATTCCACACATGACCTACTCTGACTAAAGGACCCTTGCCTTATTACTGTCCTAACTTTCAGGTTATGGGCCCTGGTCTTAACAACTTTTAATTTGCTTAGAAAGTACATTATTTGGTTTGCTTTACCAGCCAACATTTTCTTTTGTATACAAAGTCAAGTGTCATGGAAGAGCTCGAAGACAGCAGTCATAGGAATTTGGGTGAAACCCCAACAGTAGTGGTGAGGGACAAAATAGAGAGAGACTTGGACAAATAAGGGACATCAGGAAGAATAAGGGTATGGGAAGATGCATGGGGTGGACAAGATGGATGCAGACATAAACTCTCAGAAAGGTTGGAAATTTGGAAAGAGGTGGGCTTGGGAAGAGTCAACAAGGGTTGAAAATATCATGGTTTTGGATGGGGGATGATCTCAGGTGGTAGTGAACAGCTGCCAAAGATCTGGAAGGAAGAACGGGATGAAGAAAATATGGAAGTTGGTTCTGCAAGTGTGGAAAAAGAGGATAATGAGTGGAGGTGAGCAGTGATCCTGGATTTTGAGAGTTTCACCAGAAGGAGGTTGATAGTGGACCATATGTGCCCTGCAGAAACCTGAGGGAGACAAAGCATGGAAAGAGCAGAGGGTGCAAGACCAGAAGGATGTGGTAGAAGATACAGAGACCACTGACTTGTTTGCATTGGGAAAGTGATAGACCCATAGACTTAGCTTGGTGGCAGGGGGATACCAACGATCTTGAAGGCTTGGTTTCCACAGCGGCAAGCTGAGCAAGGTGTGAGGCAGGGGCGCCAGCACACAGGAGAGAGCAGTTCTCCATCAATCTGTATATGAAAGCCTTGTAGGATGATCGGAGTTCAGGTGTGCCAAGGAAATACATTGTATGACAGAGGACTGACTCACTTTGGAGGCCAACTTTTAAACGATTTTTGCCCAAGAAAGATACTAGCTGACAGTAAGACACAATAGTTTGAGTGACTGAACCTCTTCAAGAGGATTGTTAATAAAGTAGATGGGAGAGTTTATCATACGGTCCTTGTGGAAAGAGAGAGTTTGAGATTTGTCAGGATTTGCCAGGATTATTCCAAATGTTTGAGCAGCTTCTGCTGAAGAGGGGAAGGAGGCTTCTGCCTGCCCATCTGAAGGACGAGGGATGTCGCAGCAGATGGTGCACAAGAGAGAGAGAGAGAGAGAGAGAGAGAGAGAGAGAGAGAGAGAGAGAGAGAGAGAGAGAGAGAGAGAGAGAGAGAGAGAGAGAGAGAGAGAGACAGGTTCCTTTGGAAGACTTCCCAGGCAGAGTTATTATCAGCCACAAGAGATATAGGACACCAGTCATGAAGCGAGGTTGCTGCTTGCAGTCTTGACCAATCTGCCTGAATGAACTTTCAGACTCACCAACATTGAGGCAGCTGTCTGAGAATAGCACTTCAGAATTCCTGTTCCCATTTCAATTAGTTATCAATCTCTCTGTCCAAATATTTGCACTCAGAAACATGTTCAGTACTACTTTTATGGATAATCAAAGGGTAATGGCCTCCTGCTGAAGGAGAAAAAAAAATTAATTTGTCTAATTGATATGAAGAAAAAACAATGATGATGGTCACACCAGGCTACAGACTTAACCTAATTCCCATATTCACATGTATCATTCAATGGGAATCTGCTAATTACTGCATCTTCTGCATATTTGATCAAAATACAATTAAGACCTGAACTGCTGCAGTCACTTGTGTACAAAGAAAAAGTAAAGGACAAACAACACAACCTTATGGTGCACTAGACTAAATATCCCAACACTTGAAACCATATTGATGCACTTCACCTTTTGTGGCGTATCGAAGAAAAATGTGAATCAATATCTCAAGCTTAGTCAATTCGTGTATGTGGTACAATGGTATTGAAGACACGAGAGAAGTCAATAAATACTGATCTTACAAAAGACCTGTGAGTATCTAAATGATGGTACAATCTCTGGAGACATCAACAAGCATAGCATCTTCAACACCCCATATTACTCCGATATGCAGATTAAAATTGGTCAAAAAAGCCCACTTGATTTCTCAAAAATTTCAACAATAGTTCATTACATTAGATGTAATGAACTATTGTTCATTACAATATTATATTCATTCATTAGAGTTCATTACATTCATTAGAGACAGTTCATTACATTAGATGAAAATGCTTCTGGGTGTTATAATCAAGCAACTCACTGGGCTGTTTAGCTTTGACACTGGAGTGATATAATTGAAGATTTCCAATGTTGGAGAATTATACTGTTGTCGAAGAATTCTCAATTCCTTCTGTACATTTGAGTCATATAGTAAAACAAACTATGTGCAACCAAACATGAACATATTGATCTGGAGAATTCGTAGGCATTTCAATAAGCCACATAGTCTTCCTCTGATCCTGGAGTTCAAAGAAACTTTGAATTCTTAGATCGTATTCAGTGAGACTATGTCTGTTCATCCTCCAGACATGCTGATGCCACAGTTGATGTTTTGGGGGTCAGGGGAAATAATCACACAGCTTTGCGGCAGCAGCCATCTGGAGGTCAGCTTAATTTCTAAGGGCGAAGGAATATTTATGAGCTAAAGGTTGATAGGAGTTCTGGTCATTATTTTCACACACATCCTATTTAAGCCAGACTCTTGTTTCCAGCCAGACTTTCAGACAGCAGTATACAATTAATTACATATCAGAATCCCTTAATTAGCAAAATAAAATAATAGGTGATTCTATTATACTGAATAAAGATTAAAGATGATTTGGAATTTTTTTTTAATGTTATATCACTCGCAAACCCATTATGGTAATTTTGGAGAAATTTGCATCGATACTGTTATGGATTTGGCTGACTGGTAATTGGGCTGAAATGAGAATAGTTATTTTCAAAATATGTCTCAGTAAAAGTATGTGCTGTAGTTACTGTGAGAGATAAAATGTGGTGAAGCAAGTGTATAGATAGCGACTCGTCATCCCCACCCGAGTGATTGTGTGAAAGCCCCACCTTCCCCCCTCCCTTACAATCTGCGATGTTCCCTGTTATATATCTGTCTACATGTATTGTTCCACTCAGCGCCAATTACACAGAACGTCGGATAAGTGTGGAAAAGGTCGCGGTGTGCAAACACCTGGACACTTAAAAAGGGTGCATATTCCTCGGCTCACTGTCGACCAATCGGCATGGCCCACAGTGCGAACGAATGGGTGCACGGAAGGACACCGGACAGACCAAGGAGTGCCAGAGAACAGCATGTCTAGTGTGTGTCCAATCGGCATACCCGACGAGCATGCTCTTGAACAGGCCACATAAACTTGCTGGCAGGATGAACCCAAAGTCACAGTGTAGCTTCAGAGCAGAAAGGTTCACAATCGACATGATATTCTCATTGAGGCAGCTGCAAGAGAACTACAGAGAACAGAAGAAGCCACTCTACATTGCCATTATTAATCATCTCACCAGGGCATTTGACCTTGTGAGCAAAGATGGCCTGTACATGATCCTGGCTAAGATTGGCTGCCCGCTCAAGCTTCTCCCCAGTGACAATATATTGTAAAGTTAAAAGATCCATTACGAAATAGGTGGCAATGTTTGTTGGTTCATGAACATTTCAGGATTTTTTCCTCTCCTCCCTTATTACTGGGCCAATTATTTTGAAACTGATCGTCAGAGTCACTCACTTCTATCATTTAATTAGCAGTTTAATGGCTTTTCCATCAAAATATATTGTTACAGCCTGGGGTTTGAGGTTCACCACGAGGAGAAGCACTCTAGTTTCTCCCGAACACCCGGTCCTGAGGCTGCCGACCACAGAGAAGTCTGCAGTCTAACAGCTCTAGTTCTTACACAGCCATAGCCACTTGACCACTTGACTGACTACCGGAAAAGCAGGGTTACGCTTCGATGTTTCTGCGATGCATTTCTATTGGCTCGGCAACCTAATTAGAGACCACGCCCTCGGCGTCACACCTGGTGATCTGCCGAGCGGAATCAAAATAAAGACCAATTACTGCACCATAGTCCCAAGAAGGAAGCCAGACATAACAACACACACACACACACACACACACACACACACACACACACACACACACACACACACACACACACACACACACACACACACACACACACACACACACACACACACACACACACACACACACACACACACACACACACACACACACACACACACACACACACACACACACTATGCACAGGTAAGTACTTACAAAAGCTGTTTTATTGGAAGTTAGAACCTTAACTTTCAAGCAATTTATTGATTTCCCAACGACCCGGATCATCAGCTGGGCACCTTTCATCGAGGTTTCGATCCTTTCAGCCCAGAACCTCTCCAAACAGTGGATCCACAAGCCCGGTTACAGGTCCACATCAGTGGATTACTCAACATCAATGGACCCACACCCTAAAAGTTGTGTCCAGACATTTAGTCAACACAGCAATGCAATATCCTTATTCAAACTTATATAATTATTATTTTATTTAAAGTATTACTTCATGTGAATAACTTTAATCATACGAGTACACCACTTTATGTGATTACATATATTAACCATAAACACTTTACCTCGTAGACATGTCCATTAAACGGAACCTTCATTTAACCATAGACTCAAATGGTCATTCAAATATTAAAACTGCCATTAATAATCAATTTCAACATGTTGCATTGCGTATCCGAGCAACCACCAACAAATTATTTTCATGCTTATTCATAATGTATTTTATAAATATAATATTTATTTATTTTATTTTTAGCTGGATACCCCCATTATTTAATACCATTTCTAAAAAAATAAATAAATATGTTTAATCAATGTCAATTAAAGAATTTACCTACCTAAAATAATTAATTCATTATTATTATATCAAATGTAATGCAATAGGAACTTGTTTCATGAAAACCAACCAAACTTAAATAAAAGGTGATGCTGGAGTCAAAAGACATTCTCACAAGACCTGATGAAACAATCAGCGAAATATCCTCTGTTTAACATGATGGAAAAAAACCTTCTCAGCATATTCCACAAATTCATGTAAATATAAGTAGCTGAGATGAAATGATATTGTAACCCATTTTAATTGGTACATTGCTCCCTGGAAAGGTGTACAAGACTACAGGGCAACTAAAATCATATTATATATTATTTCCGAGTTTGTGGTTTCGTGTCGCGCTATCTTCGACTTTGTTCTGCGCTCGAGTAACGTGATATTAGGCTTACATTATCTCAAAGACCATATGAGGTGCATGGTACAAAAAAAGAAAATAAAATGGTTCTGAAACAGTGAAATCGTATTCCACTTACTGCATTAAAGTAAAATTACTACTGATACTCTGCATCAGTTCCTTTCTCAAACACACCCACCCCAACATGTCATGCAGAGCATGGGTTATGCGAGTCAACTTTATGATATACACTTGTACTAAAGCCATTCTGTTCAACTCTAACCAACACATCCAGATAAGCAGCAACTGTACAATCATTACCACTCCTGTTTGCAATCAGGCTGTCTGGATAAATCTTGTGAAGCAGCCTATCAAAAAAATTATAGTTAACCACACAAATATCAGCTATTTAACGACATGTATGAGATATCATTTTTAGCTAATCCTAATTTTTTCTCCTTCATCAGTTTCTGCATAAATGAAAATTAACAGAAAATAAGAAATTATCTGATTGTCAGAGGCTGCAATTCCCATTCATGGGAATACCCTTAACCTGTTGAAACATTATCCCACAAAAATATACAAAAGTATTCAATGAAATAAAATGAACAGCATCCTAAAACTTATGCTTACTAAAACCATGAAAACTTGAGTATTTCTTTTTCGAAAATAATTCTCCATCAAACCTGACAGATAAAAACTTTTTAAAATAGTTAAAAACCTTGTCGATCACTTTGAAGAGTGAATCCCTCACGAGTACTAAATCCAAATTTGTCAATAAAGTTGAAAAATCAAAAACTTCAACTGACTTGATATTGAGGCATCTAATTCTATCTAAGAACTCTGAAGAAGATTTAATGTTCCAGAAAGTGTTAATATCAGAATTCTTCTCAATTGTGAAAGAATATTTCCTGAACTGTTCCCGAACAACTTGGAAGTCGGAGTTAACTATAACCGATAACTGCTTGGTGGAACACTGCCTGGCACCCGCTATAAACCTATCCTTGTTCGGGTTCTAATAAAGCTTTGGGATCCAGAAAAGTCGAGGAATACAAAGACTTGCCTCTTTCCATTTATTACGAAAAATAACTAAAACTTTGTGATGCTCAGAGATAATATCTTGGAGTAACTTATGACAAGGAACATATGTGCTATTTCCTATACTGGTGAAAGTAACCGTATCAATGCCTAACTCTCTTAATAAACCCTCTACATAAAACATTTTAGAAACCACAACAAAATTATTATCAGCCTTATCTGTAGTAGCTATTATGTAGCTATCATGGAGATCCCAAATGTCTTTACGAACGCTCGGCTTGTTCAACACTGATTTAGACTGACCTAGTGAAAGCAAGCCCTGACTCCTAAAAAAACTTAATCCTATTATCCAAGACTTCCACAACTCTGTGAAACCATGCATTAAAACTGTTTACAAATAATTTAAACTTGGTGCACATTTTATTAACAAAATTAGACAGAATCCACAATTGAGGACCTAATGCAGCTCCAAGGATGAGTTACTGGTTCTCTAGATTTAACTCCGATTTTCATCCCGAATTCCACGATTACTAACACGAAAAAGAGCAATCAGAGATTGCAAACCCTCATGAGGACATGTTTTTCGTGGTGTTTGTGGAGTTTTGTGTGGCATTTGTGTATTGATGTGTTACGTGATTAATAAGAGACATAATTAGAATTGCCACTTTATAACTGCTGGTAGTGATGATCGGGTACCAAGACGTCCCACTTTGATGCAACCCCACTTTGATCTGACACCTGACCCTGACCCATGACGTTTTAAAATTATTATTATAAATCAATTGAATTCTTAATGGGATTAAAATTAATTCAATTCAAATCAAATGGAAGACCAAATAGGTACAGTCCTGCATTCGAGTCATCAGAAGGAATCCGAACAAGCAAAAAGCCAAGATGAAGTCATCAGGAGGAACCTGGATAGGATTCACATTTCAGCTGCTCCCCCTCTACCCACAAACCCATCCAGGCACAGCCGAGTGAGCCTTATTCAAAAAAAAAATATATATATTTATATTGTTAAAAAAAAAAACCTTCAAAAATCTTCTTCTCTGAAGTGGCTGAACAGATCGATGTGAAACTACACCTGTCACCACCTGTCCATTAGAAACAAAAGTTTCAAAGATATGATGTCATGGATCACATGGTTTGGCAGCTATATATATATATATATATATATATATATATATATATATATATATATATATATATATATATATATATATATATATATATATATATATATATATATATATACTGTACATATATATACATATATATATATATATATATATATATATATATACTGTACATATATATATATATATATATATATATATATATATATATATATACATATATATATATATATATATATATATATATATATATATATATATACATACATATATATATATATATATATGTACATATATATATATACATATATATACATATATATGTACATATATATATATATATATATATATATCCCTATATACAGATAGATGTATATATATACATATATATATATATATATATATATATATATATATATATATATACATATATACATATATACATATATACATATATATACATATATATACATATATATACATATATATACATATATATATATATATATATATATATATATATATATATATATATATATATATATATATATATATATATATATATATATACACACTGTACATACCGGGCGTAGTGGCGTGCGCCTGTAATCCGGCTACTCGGAGGCTTGGGTTGGAGGATCGCTTGAAGACGGGAGCTCTGCACTGGGCCGCGCTATGAGAGGGTGTAGGGCAGCCTGGAATCATGGCGAAACCCAATCCTTATCCCTGTGTCATAAGAGGCGACCAGGGTTGCGTCAGGAAGGGCATCCGGCGTAAAACCTATGCCAAATCAGTATGCGGATCATAACGGATGATCCGCTGTGGCAACCCCTAATGGGAGCAGCCGAAAGATGAACAACAACAACAACAACATATATACTGTACATATATATATACATGAAAGCCTGGTGTGTTGGCGCAGTGGTTCGGGCAGCGGCTTGGGATCCAAAAGGTCCTGAGTTCAATCCCCGTTGGGCCACTGAATTAATACACCAGGGGGTTGACTCAGCCTGTCATCCTTCCGAGGTCGGCGAAATGAGTACCAGTGTACTGGGCCGGTGTATACCCCAGTTAAAATAGGTGTACCATATCCCTGTGTTGTAAGAGGCGACCAGGGTTGTGTCAGTAAGGGCATCCGGCGTAAAACATGTGCCAAATCACTATGCGGATCATACGGATGATCCGCTGTGGCGACCCCTAACGGGAGCAGCCGAAAGAAGAAGAAGAAGATATACATGAAAATCAAGAAGGACCCTGATCAAAAATTTTTAAATAATTCTGGTTGCCAGACCATGTGTCCGATCAAGTTGAAATTTAAAACAAGTAGAAGTACAAAGTACAGCACCCTCATGCAAAATAAATAAATAAATCGTCCAGTGCATGACATTGCCGCTGTGCAGCACATGGAGACAGAATTGGGATGGAGCGGTGTGCTTATTAGGTGAATGTGTATAAATGATACTGAAGTAAATATGTACAAATGATACTTAGTTTATGTGTATAAATGTACTTCTAAGGTGAATATGTACAAATGATACTTACTCCAACCATCACCATGCAGCATATGGAGACGGATTTGGGGCAAGTGGTGTGCAATAATTATTGGTTGATTAATTGCATAATTAAAATAAATAATAGTTGTAAAATAAATGATTTCTCAATCAATTGCCTAATAGCATACCTACACCACCACTGTTTCATCCGAATCTGTAACTCTTTGAAAATGAAGTAATTCATCGAAAAATGAATAATTCATCAATTAATTGATTAATCAATAAATCAAAAATACCCTTTATAGCCAAATAACTTGTTCACTGTCATATCCAAATATCAGTTTCCAAACTCACAAGGTGCCTGAGTTATTGCGCAGATGAGAAAGAGAAGAAATAAGGAATTAATAAATCGATATTATTAAGTAATTAATCAATTAATTGATGAATCAAAAAACAAAAATACCACTTTTGCCAAAGCATATCTTCACTTTTCTCCCCAAATTTCAGCTTCCGAGCTCAAAGGATGGTGGAGATATCGCCTGGACAAACAAACAAACAAGAAAATGGAGTGAAAACTGAGTACTCCCTTCCTTCGGCACCCGGCAATGGCGTCATGCATCGACCTGGATATGGAATTGGGAAGGAGAGGTGTACAATATGTATTCCCCATCACGATTAGATAATAATTGAGGTTTCACGTCCATTGAATAAGCGGTTCCAGAGAAAATATTATTTAATATTTTTCTTCAATCCAATATGGTTGCCAAACCATGTGACCGATCAATTATTTCTTTACAAACTTGTACACCCAAGGCTTGGGGAACATTTGTGTGAAATTTCCACTCGATCTGTCCAGCCGTTCTGGAGAAGATATTTTGTCGAGGTTTTAGGGTAAATCCAATATGGCTGCTAAACCATGTGATCCATGACATCATATCTTTGAAACTTTTGTTCCTAATGGACAGGTGGTCACAGGTATAGTTTCACATCGATCTGTTCAGCCACTTCAGAGAAGAAGATTTTTGAAGGTTTTTTTTAAAAAAAAACAATGGCTGCTGAATTACAGACCGATGACATCATCAATTTTGTTTTATGTGGACAATTTATCCCTCGATGACCCTCAAAATTTTTCATATTGATCAGATATAGCATTCTGCATACGCAGTTATGACGTCATAACAAAGGCACATATGACGTCATAAAAAAAAATCACGCTTATTCCCCATCAGGAATACTTGCCACCTGCCAAGTTTCAATGTTTTCCTTGGTGCGATTTCAGAGAGACAGAGGTCCAAAGTTTTTCTGTTTTTCCAACATGGCTGACACACCAAGTGACCTATGACGTAAAAATTATCATTAATAAATTCTACATGAGTAATCATACCGATGAAACATGAAATTCTGTGCGAACAAACAAACAGACAGACAGACAAATGGACCCAAATGCAATATCCTCTCCTTCAGCAAGGGTAATTACATTTAAATCCCCAGAAACAACATGTTCACAGGACGATATAAAAAAAGTGTAAGACGAACATTCACAGTCAGTTTCCAAAATGTCCTTTACTATCATGTCTATACTAAGAGTTTTAAGAAATTTACCATAATTGAAAAAGGATTGTCCTTTGGTCTTGGTGAAAGTGAATTTAACCTTAAATGGGGTTCACTCGCTAACTTTTATCTGGTAATAAACTCTCCACAATGGTATGCCTAAAAGTAGAATGAAGCGGAAGCCTATCTACCTGTTTGCTGGAAAAATCACAAATTAAGAACTTGCGGATCCCATAAACTTTGGGAGTACATTTCTTCACCAGAACCCTTCTCCAAAAAGCTTTACTCAAAAACGAGCACGTCATATGAACCTACCAAACTCCAGAGATTATTAGCTAAAGGCCCAGTCACACCTTGACGTTTTAGCCAACGTATGCCGATTTTTGAATTTTTTTTTCTAAAACGCTGGCACACGTTGAATACGTTATGGGTAAGTTTTGATAACATTGAGAGCACGCTGGCATACGTCATAGTACGTTGCCATACGTCGTTGTACGTTGGCTTTAAACGTTGTACTTTTCGGTTGTCCTCAAATTTTTTCATGCTTGAAATTTCACTACGTATGCCGGCGTATGACTCACACGTTCCGCTACGCTGGCCACAAGTTGTAGGCATGGTCTGCGATCGTTGACAGACGTCAACACATGCTACTTGTAAGTTTATCATAAGTTGAGACACGCCGAGGTAATGTTTAGAGTACCCGAAACTTATTTCCTACCTATGATTAACGTGTTGTTGGCACGTTACGCGATCGTTGCCACACGTCGACAGACGTTACTTTTAAGTTACTCATAGGCTGAAAGACGTCGGTATAATGGATCGTCCTTGCGTCAGCGTCCACGGCCACGGCCAGGACACTTATTTGCAGCATTCTTCAAACTTTTATTCGGCATGACGAGGATGTTCACACTTCGATGTCTAGCTTGGCTATGATTCCAATTGTCCATCGGCAGCGTCTATTTAAAATAGTCGAGTTTGAGCGTTTTAACACGTTCAGAAGAAACGCTTCAAATTTCCAAACCCCAGTGTCAAAAAACAAAGGCGAGTGACAGCAATTTAAATCGTTCATTGTAAACAATGAAAATATCTGAGTGGTACCGTTTAAAAGTCGTTGAGTGTAAAAAAAATCCAATTGTTGAGCGCAAGCGTCTGCTTTCAATAGTGGAGATGCAGCCATTTAAATCGTTGAGTGGCAGCCTATGAACCTACCCGTGGACACGCGGACGCAAGGACGATCCATCATAACCCACACCCTCCCCCTCACACTCACCTACTACTGCCAACATGAACAAACTACTACTAATACTAATACTAATACTAATACTGATACTGATACTGTTACTGCTGACATGGACATCGACTCAAAAAGGACTCGAAAACACTGTTGGGTTCCCCTTTTATGAGCACCATTTTTATATACCAATTCCCAAAACCGCTGGGAACACGTCTTTATATGGCAGTTGTAAGCTAGAAACACATTCATTTTTTTTTTTTGTCGACCGGAAGACGTCATTGGAATACGTCTACATACGTCGATGTGTGTTGGGACTACGTAAAGAATTGGTTCAAAGCACGTCAAACATAAGTTAGAAATAAGTTTCGCGTAAAAAAGACATTACCGCAACGTGTTTCGACTTATGAGTAGCTTATAAGTAGCCTTTGTGGACGTGTGTAAGCGTCCACATATCGTGTGTAAAACTTATCCCCATCGCATGCGGAACGTGTGTCATCCGCCGAGTACGTCGTAAAATTTTGAACATGTTCAAAATTTCTTGACGCACTCTACTTACTACGACTTATGATAGCGTATTTAGCGTTCTACTCGCGCATACCAAACTTACCCATACCTTATTCGACGTGCCCCAACGTTTTAGACACACTTTTTGTTACGTCGGCATACGCTGGCAAGATCGCCAAGGTGTGACCGCGATTTTGACCCTTCCATTTCTACGGCAGTTATGATTTGAAGGCCCTGTCATCAAGGCCCAAAAGATAGATTACACATTGTGTCCTGATCCAAAAGTCCTCTTTGTGTTCTAGCTCAACAATACGCTCCTCTTTATTTTCAAAATCATTAACATTAACCGAGTCTATAATTTGAATAGAACAATGACTAAATATGCCCAACTTCATTGAAATAATTGTATAAATATGTCTTAATACTAGATGATACAGCAAACCTATGTCCATTCAAATGTTGATGTAAACAATGAGAAGTTTTACCAACATATTGCAATCCACAATCTCCACAAGTGAGAAGATAGAACACATAGGTGCAGCACAGGCTAACAGAACAAATCAGGTGGGGTACAACTTTCCATCTAAGTATGCTTGTACACTGTGTCAGACCAATTAAGGAAAGGACAACCGAGACGGATTTGAAATAACAAGCAATAATTATTTATTAACACACACACACACACACACACACACACACACACACACACACACACACACACACACACACACACACACACACACACGCAAGCATTCATTTAAAAGCGAGTATTTACAGCCAAAAGGCATAAAAGAGCAGATTTTCACCATAACACATATTCCTATACAATGTTATTTACAAAAAAAGGCTCATAACCATCATTCAATTCAGGGAGAAGAAGACAAGAAGAACTGAGAAGAAAAGAAAAGTATGGATGGTGGGGTCTACTCCTTCCCTCACCTCACAGCCCAATGGGGCTGCGCCAGTCCAAATATACCGGGGGAGGGGAAAGAATGGGGAAGATGGGAAGTGGAGTGGTGATGGGATGTGTAGCTGTGTTTCTGAGGCATCCAGAACAAGTAGGCAAGTCCTCTCTAGAATCCCCGGTATGCCCACGGCAAGCAGCTCACACATGATCACCTTTCTGTTCCGTGCTCCCATGACAGCAGGTCGAACAAACAGGCAAATTTCTCTCTGACCCTGAGGCGTCCCAGTATGCCAACGGCAAGGATCTCCATTTCTTCCAGGGGAAAGTTCATTAGAACACCGTTTTTAGTGCATTTCATCCCTTAAAGCTGCCCAAGTTCTGCAT
>NC_140961.1:84061904-84091904 GCF_056783735.1 Eptatretus burgeri | reverse complement strand
GGGACTGGTGTTTCGAGCACCGTTCTCAGAATCAGAAGCAGCGAGTTTCTCGGAAAATTGCACAATCGTGACAAAAGACAATCTTCATGACAACCTCAGCCTCATGATATCGCCGCAGGGGCATACCCTAGTGCCAGGTGATTGAAATCCGCGTTTAGCACGGATTCTCGCAGACATGAGATTTGATGACGAGATCACATTTAAAAGCCTGAAATCTCACAGAGAACGGTCGGAACTTGTTGCATTTTCATTCACATGCTTATTGGTGAATGCTGCGAGAGAAATTTGGCCTTTGTGAAAATTTGGAGTAATTTTCAGGCCACTTCCGGGTTTGAATTCCCATCAAGGGGTGGCTTCTATCGGCTGGTCAGCCGTGTTTTCAACACACGGGACCAGGGCCACCTACGCGGAGCGTACAGCTGGGGATCGAGGGTGAGCCCAATGACTACAAGTCGCAGTGCTAAGACGATCCAGGAATGGCAAGTGGGGGGGAAAAAAACACGTGGATTTCTTGACAGTTACATTGACTATGGATTCACAAATATTACAGAGAATGGGTCGAAGGAAGCATCATCCTACCTCGTATCCCTTGAGATTGCACAGAAAAAGAAGCCGCATACCATCGGTGAAGAATTGACACCGCCATGTGCGAAGACAATGGTGAGACTGATGCTAGGTGAGAAGAACTTTGTCCAATATGTCTAACAACACAGTGAAGCATAGGATATGTGATGTGTCGAACAACATTAGAGATCAAGGAGTAGAGGAGATAAATAACATGAGGGTTTTCAGCATCTAGCTTGATGAACCGACTGGTGTATTGTCCTGCTCGGAGTTCATGGTTTTTGTTCGCTATGTTAAGGGTCGAGATTTGAAAGAAGAGTTTCTTTTGTGCCATAAACTGGAAGAGACAACAAAAGGTGAAGATGTCATGGAAAAAGTGTCGTGCTTTTTGGAAGAGGAAGGATTGAGCTGGGCGCGAGTACGTGGTATGTGTACGGACGGTGCGCCTGCCATGCTGGGCTGGAAGTCAGGATTTCATGCATAATAAAGGTAAAAGCTCCCGATGCAATGTCCCTTCATTGTATGATTCACCAACAGGCTTTTGCTTCAAAAACTCTTCCCCAGCCACTGCTTGAGACGATGAATACCATCATCAAAATGGTCAACTACGTCAAGGCGAGTGTTTGGAACTCTCGGCTGTTCAAGATATGGACTCTGAACAAGAAAGTCTACGGTTCCACATACAGGTTCGCTGGCTGTCCAGAGGTAACATCGTTTGCCGAGTGTTTGAGCTCAGAGATGAGATTCAGCTTTTCCTTTATATTCAATGGAAGAAGGATTTGCTGTCTCAATGGAATCAGCCAGAAGGGAAGGTCAAACTAGCCTCCCTAGTTGATAGGTTTGGGGGGTTGAACGAACTGAACACTACACTACAAGGCAAAGACAAGTTGGGGGTAGACTTCGCCGATAAGCTCTGGGCGTTTGTTGGGAAGTTGAAGAACTGGAGTCGTAAAATTGAGGTGGGAAACATGGCAATGCCAGAGCATACGACCGGTGTCGATGAAACGTGTACTGAAAAGATGAGACACTTGATTTCTCAGCATCTGGCAGCCCTACAAACTGGACTTGAAAGATACTTCCCGGATACGGATACGGACATGGCAGGCATCGTGCGGGATCCTTTCCGATCGCCAGTAACGGCGATTCTCGACGACGACGACCAGACACAAACTGAACGTGTAACTCTGAAAGAAGATTCGAGCACGAAGCTCAAATTCCAGATGGAATCACTGTCAGTGTTTTGAGTCGCTATGACTGAATGGTACCCCGGGCTTTTGGACATCGCTATTCGTAATTTATTACCATTTGGATCCACATACAGGTGTGAGAGCGCATTTTCAGTGCGAGTTCAAATGAAAACGAAGCCAAGAAAACGACTGGACGTGGAGGACGAACTGCGATGTGCACTCAGTATGACTGAGCCGTGAATTCAGAAGTTGGTGTCATCTGTTCAGCATCAACCTTCTCATCAAATTTTTCAAACACATTCTCGGATTTATTTGGCCGGGGATTTTATGCTCTGCAATGAATATACAATGATTTGGAAAGAAAATATGATGCTTCTTTTGGGAGGGTTAAAGGGGTCATAAGTGAATTTCGATGCCAAAAATGGGTGATGACCTGAAAAAGGTTGGGAACCACTGCTTTCAGCTGTCTCGCCTGGGTTCGTATCCTGACTCAGCTATAAACTGTCATCCTGGTGTTTCGCAGGCAGGGTGATTCATCGATGTGTGTGCTGACTCTCAGATGGACGTTCAGCTGAGTGCCATGTCTGCAGGAATCCCCCCTTCCTCCTCTTCCTCCCTTCACTCTCCGCAACCCCATCCAACTCCTCCGCCTATCCCTCCCACCCACCCCACCTCTCCCACCCACCCCTTCACCTCTCCCTCCCACTCCTCCACCTATCCCACCACCCCTCTGCCTCTCCCTCCCACTCCTCCGCCTCAGTGTTAATTGGCATGGACACGGTTATACAAACACAGTCGTGGACAAAACTAATGGCAACCTTGCACTTTTTTCAAATAACTCACAATTTTCTCTAAAAATAAGTTGAAATTGACAAAAGTATTTGGTCTCCACAATTCTTTAACTTCACTGTTAATATTACAGAACCTTTATTTTTGATTCAGAATCAAATGTCCTTTAAAATCAGAAAATAAAAAGAAATGGCATTGACAAAATTATTGACACCCTTGACTTCATATTTTGTGGCACAGCCTTTGGACAAAAATAACTTCAGTCAAGCACTTCTTATAGCCATGAGTGAGCTTCCTACACCTCTCTCCTGGTAGGTTGGCCCACTCTTCTTGTGCACACTGCTCCAGTTCTCCCAGATTTGAAGGGTGTCTTCTCCCAGATTTGAAGGGTGCCTTCTCCCAGATTTGAAGGGTCTCTTCTCCCAACTGCTGTTTTCCAATCCCCCCACAGGTGTTCAATGAGATTTAGATCTGAACTTATTACTGGCTACTTCACAACAGTCCAGCGTTTTGTCTTGAACCATTCCTGGGTGCTTTTTGAAGTGTGTTTGGGGTCATTGTCCTGCTGCAAGACCCATGACCTTCAACAGATACCCAGCTTTCTAACACAGGTTGAACATTGTGCTCAACAATGCCTTGGGAATCTCCTGATTTCATGATGCCATTCACACATTCAAGGCACCCAGTGCCAGAGGCAGCCCAGCAACCCCAAAACATCACTGAACCTCCTCCATATTTGACTGTCGGGAAGGTGTTCTTTTCTTTGAAGGCTTCATTTTGTTTTCTGTAAACAGCGAGATGATGTGCTTTAACCAAAATGCTCTAATTTGGTCTCATTTGTCCACAGGACATTCTCCCAGAAGGATGTTGGCTTGTTCGGGTGTGTTTTGGCAAATTCCAGTCGGGCTTTCTTATGTCTCTCTCTCAGCAGTGGGGTCCTCCTGGGTCTCCTACCATTGAACCCCCTTTTGTTGAGTTGGTGACGGATGGTGTGAGTTTAAACTGTCGCACATTGTGTCTGAAGGTCAGCTTGAATCTGTATGGCAGTTGATCGAGGTGCTTTTTCCACCATTTGAACAATCCTTTATTGCAATCTTCGATCAAGTTTTCTCTTGTGGCCACGTCCTGGGAGGTTGGCTTCAGTGCCATGAGCCTTAAACTTCCTGATGACAATGTGTACGGTGGACACAGGAACATCAACGTGTCTGGAGATGGACTTGTAGCCTTCAGATTGTCCATGCTGAGCTACAATCTTGTGTCTGATCTCCTCAGACAATTCTCTGGTTTGTTTTCTTTTCTCCATGCTCATTGCAGAATACACAGTGACACAAAACAGCAGAATGACTCCTTTTCTCCATTCAAACTGGTTGAATGAGTGACTTTTATATTGCAGGCACCTGCAACTCACCACAGGTGAGTTCAATTCCAAAGAAAAGGAGAATCACCTGCTTGAAATCTAATTATTTCTAACAACTTCCAAAAGGTGCCAGCAATGTTGTCTGGGCCATTTTAGGACTTCTGTGTGGAATAAGCTAAGGTTTAGTAATTTTTCAGCTTTTTTTGTTTTGTTCCACTGAAAACCAAAATATATTTTCATTTAATAATATAAACATTATTTGAAAAAAGTGCAAGGGTGCCAATATTTTTGGCCATGCATGTGTGTATCTAATATATATATATATATATATATATATATATATATATATATATATATATATATATATATATATATATATGTATCTAATGTATATATCAGCAATAATAGCTCAAAGAATGTGGGAATAGTTGCATTGTGTGTTCCCTTCAACAGGTTGTATATTTGGCCCGCAACCCAAAAGATCTTGTGGTATCCTATTACCATTTCCACCGTTCATTGCGCAGCATGAGCTACCGGGGCACCTTCCCAGATTTTTGCCAGAGGTTCCTTACTGACAAATGTGAGTCTGGTCCATCTTGCATATGGCCTGTTGGAGTGGTTCACTTATTCCTTGTGGGGCACAGCCCAAATTAATGATAATAATCAATAATCAAATCTGTTTTGTTGACTCTTGAGTTGAGCAAACTTGTGTAGAATAGAAACATGATTTACTGGTCCATTACCCTAAATAGAACTCGCAATGTGTTCAAATGAGTCGGTATAGTACTGACAATCGTGCATCATTGTGGCCCTTTTCTAGTTACCTCTGCCAAGGTGAAGGAGGTTATGTTTTCACCCCTTTCTGTTGGGTCGCTGAAATAGGTGACACTTATTGTCAGTAATTGTGTCTGTTTGTTTGGATGTTTGTTTGGATGTTTGTTTGGATGTTTGTTTGGATGTTTGTTCGTTTGTCATCAGCATAATTGGTCGTAAACGTGGGCCGATTTTGACCAAACTCGGGTGGTAGGTACACCTTATGACCTAGTGCTTTGGAAATTGTGATGGTTGTGAGGGACGCTTTGGTTCCCTAGCAACAGCCGAAAAACCTTCAAAATCGGTACCATTCACGCGAAATCAATTCCGAAAACCATTATCCCAAGAAGGCTTATGAAATTTGGCATGCATCATCTACAGGTGATGCTCTACCAAATATATTCCGGGTTTGTGATATATGGAATAGTTTACCCTCAGCGCCCCCTACAAATGTGGTATACCCGAAAATGGGGTATACCAAATTACACCACGTGATTCAGGAGGGTGATGGCTAGTGCTGATTAGATTTTGGTCAAAATCGGTCAAAGGTCAAGGTCACAGTGAGGTCAAATATTCGATTTTTGATGGTTTGGTACAGATAACTCGAGAACGGAAGAAGCTACGAATGTCAAATTACATCACCTGATTCACGAGGGTGATGGCTAGTGCTGATAAGATTTTGGTCAAAATCGGTCAAAGGTCAAGGTCACAGTGAGGTCAACCATCCAAAAAATGATAACTCGAGAACGGAAGAAGCTACCAATGTCAAATTACACCACGTGATTCAGGAGGGTGGTGGCTAGTGCTGATTAGACTTGGGTCAAAATCGGTCAAAGGTCAAGGTCACAGTGAGGTCAAACATCCAAAACATTCGATTTTTGATAGTTTGGTACAGAATCATCGTATAAACTTCTGGTTTGTGTCACTACCTTCTCTCGAGACAGCTTTTATTAGACAAGGTCAGAGGTCAAGTTGACGATTTTGTAAGTACCAGTCTATGACTGCTTGTTTGTTTGTTTGTTTGTTTGTATGTATGTTTGTTTGTTTGTCGGCACGATAACTCGAGAACGGAAGAAGTTACCAATGTCAAATTACACCACGTGATTCAGGAGGGTGATGGCTAGTGCTGATTAGATTTTGGTAAAAATCGGTCAAAGGTCAAGGTCACGGTGAGGTCAAATATTCGATTTTTGATGGTTTGGTACAGATAACTCGAGAACAGAAGAATCTACCAATGTCAAATTACACCAGGTGATTCAGGAGGCTGATGGCTAGTGCTGATTAGATTTTGATCAAAATCAGACAAAGGTCAAGGTCACAGTGAGGTCAAACATCCAAAAAATGATAACTCGAGAACGGAAGAAGCTTCCAATGTCAAATTACACCCCGTGATTCAGGAGGGTGGTGGCTAGCGCTGATTAGATTTTGGTAAAAATCGGTCAAAGGTCAAGGTCACAGTGAGGTCAAACATCCAAAACATTCGATTTTTGATGGTTTGGTACAGAATCATCATAGAAACATCTGGTTTGTGTCGCTACCTTCTCAAGAGACAGCTTTTATTAGACAAGGTCAGAGGTCAAGTTGACGATTTCGTAAGTACCAGTCTATGACTGCTTGTTTGTCTGTTTGTAGGCACGATAACTCGAGAACGGAAGGAGCTATCAATGTCAAATTACACCATGTGATTCAGGAGCGTGATGGCTCGTGTTGATTAGATTTTGGTCAAAATCGGTCTCAGGTCAAGGTCACATTGAGATCAAATATTCAATTTTTGATGGTTTGGTACAGATAACTCGAGAACGGAAGAAGCTACCAAGATCAAATTACACGACGTGATTCAGGAGGGTGCTATCTATCACTGATTAGATTTTGGTCAAAATCAGTCAAAGGTCAAGGTCACAGTAAGGTCAAACATAATTCTGTAAATTAATGTGGAGAAATGCAGTATTTTTGTTTCGCGCGACGTTACGAGTTCGTTTTAACTTCGATTTTAATTTTGTCTTCAGTTTTTGCGATCGCTTGGGACGCTTAAAACTCGGTTGTCGAAATTCTGGTAAAAATCGGATGTTTTGGAGACGTTTTAAGATTGTATAAAAAATATTTCACTCGCCGCGTCACAGCTCGTCACGTGGTGCAGCGTACTCGAGCAGAGGCGTCGTTGAGTCATGTTAATGTTTTCCGTGCTCGCTGACGGTGTTTTCAATAAAGATGGTGTTTAAAATCATTTTTCATCCCAATAAAGGTTATCGTCGCATGCCTGACTCGCTGAGCCGTCGGATTATGTAAAGATTGTTGGTGGATGGCCGAATATTACGGTTTTGTGACTTTGATAAAATAATATTAAATAATTGCGTGGAGAAATGGAGATTTTTGCTTCGGTCGACGTTACGTTTTTTGATGGTTTGGTACAGAATCATCGTAGAAAGTTCTGGTTTGCGTCGCTACCTTCTCTAGAGACAGCTTTTATTAGACAAGGTCAGAGGTCAAGTTGACGATTTCATAAGTACCAGTCTATGACTGCTTGTTTGTTTGTTTGTTACTTGCAAAATCGAAGGTTTTTCAAGGATGTTGGTTCGTCGATTTTGTTATTCTGTCTGTGTGTGTGTGTGTGTGTGTGTGTGTGTGTGTGTGTGTGTGTGTGTGTGTGTGTGTGTGTGTGTGTGTGTGTGTGTGTGTGTGTGTGTGTGTCTGTCGCTGTTTATTGCCTACAAGTAACAATTTCAAAACCGATCTTCACGAAACTTCACCACATGGTAGAGTTTGTCATAAGGAAGAAGCCTGTTGTTTTTAAGATCAAAAGATCAAAAGGTAAACATAGGCCAAAGGTGAACAAGTTTGGTGAGATTTCAAAAATCCTCATTTTTCATCTGATTGACTTAAAATTTGAAGAGGATTTATATATCATGTCACTGAATTCAACTAGCCCTTTATTTTTATGTTAACAGACCAAGAGGTAAACATAGGCCCACGGTCAACAACTAAGGTTGTATTTAAAATCCTCAATTTTCATCTGATTGACTTGAAATTTGAAGAGGATTTATAGATCAGATCACTGAAATTAACTAGCCCATTATTTTTAAGGGTAACAGACCAAGAGGTCAACATGGGACAAAGGTCAACAACTAAGGTTGTATTTTAAAACCCTCAATTTTCATCCGATTGACTTGAAATTTGAAGAGGATTTATATTTCAGGTCACTGAATTCAACCACCAATTACTTTTGAGGTCCCTATTGGCCACAAGGTCAACATAGGCTGAATTTCTAAAATTGTCAATTTTCATTCGATTCACTTGAAATTTGAAGAGGATTTGCATATTTGGTAATTGAATTCAACCAATTATTTTTGAGGTCAAATTTGTTTTCTGGATTTTGCAAGTATCATGCTCTGCATGACGTCGTCTTCTTGTTTGTTTGTGTGCAGGGTATCTCAAGAAGTTGTGGACAGATCTGGACGAAATATTGTGGACAGGTTGGGTGTGCAACTAGGATGAACTGTTTAGATTTGTGTGAAGATGCGGATCCGGCTACTATAATTTTTTAAACGATTCTTCACCATTGAAAGATAGGGCCAAAAACGATATGTAGCATGATACTGTATCTCAAAAAGTTGTCGACGGATTTGGACAAAACTTGGTGGACGCATTGGATGTCTGACAAGAATGAATTGTTTCGATTTTGATCAAGATCCAAATCCGGATCTGGATACGAGAATTGTTTAATTTTTAAAATGATTCTTCACCATTGAGAGATTGGGCCAAAAACGATATAGTGCTGTCTAGCATGATGTATCAAACATGTATTGGGCCCGATATGTTCTCATCGATCAGGCATTACGTGGTGGAGGTGTGCGCTCTACTGAGTTCACTTCTCGTTTATAATCAGTGGTTGTGACAGCTATTCATATAGCAAATACAATTTCAAGTATGTTTTAATTACTCATTCTGTTCGCTGGTTGCATCAGTCTTGGGGGTTCAAGTGATTCTGTTGGTTGAGTCCCTCCCACACCTCCATACCCAATAAATCAGGGCAGGAATTTTAAATTCGATCACACGACAAGCACACAATTGTGAAACTCTTTTTGAAAGATACTTTGGGATCTTTAACATCCAACATCAAATGGTAGTCGTTAAGACAGCTGGCATAACCTTTGGACAACCAGTAGGGTACATGAAAACCCCAAATTAGGTTTAACTTCAATAGTTTTTGCCTGAATGGTCATCTGAAAAAGTTGAGATCCTCTCCAGACGATGGCAATCTCATAAGGCATTGGATTTTTCAACTAAAAGTTGGTAATAGTCTGTTTACCAATATGGGTAACAAAGTGCAAATGATGAGTATTAGCCCTTCTTCAAAGCAAAACAATGAAATGTGGGTTGAGGAAATTTTGAGTACATCAGGTCAAAGATCAAAGGGACTGGATCAAAAGTCTAGGGTCACAGATAAAAATGCCCTGGTGGGATATAATATACCATCTTACCATGATACCAGCTCGGAATTTTGCAGTGTGGCATACATTTACTGCAGGAAGATGCTCCGACATGTTATGCATCTAGAGTTACCTCTGTCTGGAAGAGACACTCGGCTGCAGCTTCTTCCCTGGGCTGCACAGAGTCCTGACAAGAAAGCCATCGAAAATGTCTGGGAACTTGGATCGGGCGCTGTGGGAAAGTCGTCTCTGCCAAGTAATATGTAAGAGCTGCAACAAAATCTACTCCATATTTGATAAAATCTGAATCAGGCTATCACACAGAATATCATCGATTCAATATCTTCATGGGTTTAAGGACCGTATGATGCCAAAGGACGGGCTATCAGATACTAACATACCATGTAGTCCATTTGCTTGTGTTTGTATCACAGATTGTTAGACAAAAGTTTGTTTACAATTGGGTGTGTTGATTCCTTTCTGGCAGAGCACCGTCGAAACAAAAATCGTTGGTTTAACAAATATATTGCAAAATATTGTGTAGGTTGTGCTTTAAAATATTTTCCTTTTCCCTTGTGTTGTCACTATTCCAGTGGGGTATGGTTCTTGGTTCAAACATGTGTCAGAGTTTTGGAAGCACCAACAAGACAACAACATCTTGTTTCTCAAGCATGAGGATTTTCACAAGGTACTTATGTAGATGCTGAATTTTGAAAAATAAAGTTGCTAAGAGCATTGTAAAGCTAGTCAGCAATGTTTATGACATTCTTGATTTGTATAGGTACAAGTAAATAGCCGACTAGCAGGATAGCCGAGAAGGAGGCAGGCACACTCACTTCTGAGCCATCTAGCCTGGTTTCAAATCTCGGCCCAGTTGCAAACTGTCATCTTTGTCTTTCACATGCAAGACGAGACATCAATGTGTGCTCCCTCCCTCTGATGGACGTTAACCCAGAGGGTCTATCTGACATTCGTCCTGTAGGTGATGGTGGATGATAAATATCTCACGGTGTATTTCTTGAAGAGTAGAGCCCAAACACAATTGAAGGGGGAGAAGGGGGGGGGGGGAGGGAGGGAGAGCGACGCTTCACCAAACGCTGCTATACATTGCGGGAGGGAGGGGTGCTCGGAGAAAGAGAGAGAGAGAGAGAGAGAGAGAGAGAGAGAGAGAGAGAGAGAGAGAGAGAGAGAGAGAGAGAGAGAGAGACAGACAGAGAGAGAGAGAGAGAGAGAGAGAGAGAGAGAGAGAGAGAGAGAGAGAGAGAGAGAGAGAGAGAGAGAGAGAGAGAGAGAGAGAGAGACAGACAGACAGACAGACAGACAGACACAGACAGAACCATCGGTGTCAAGAAGCATGAATATTAGAATGCACACA
Source organism: Eptatretus burgeri (assembly GCF_056783735.1). NCBI lineage: Eukaryota > Metazoa > Chordata > Myxini > Myxiniformes > Myxinidae > Eptatretus > Eptatretus burgeri. Next base: position 84,081,392 of record NC_140961.1, on the reverse strand, counting down.
TTTAAGAACCTTCAGCTTCTCACGGGTCTATATCGTCAGGAGTTTTTGTAATACGATCTGCAACATATCATCTCTCTGGACGAGTTGATCGGCAACTTCTCCAACTGTTTCATTGTGCAGAAGCACATCCCCTTTCTCGCAGCTGTACTTGCAAGTACTTTTGGTTTATTAAAAAGCTTTTTTTTGTCGTTTCATTCCACAAAGCTTACCTGCGAGGCATGAAAGATGTCCAGGTTACCCTGATTTATTTCGTTACCTGAGGTTTCTGCGCATGTGCGTTGAGCAATCTGGGGCAGATTATGTCATTTTGAAAGTCGGGTATTGCCTGAGATGAACTTGTAGATGCAAAGTATGGATCTGCTGAATCATGTTATGTGGAAAATAGATGTCCCTGACTTGGATGGTGGTGGACAAATGGGAGGAGATGAACAGCGGGGGTTTTTGGGAGATATGGGAAGGATAATGAATGCAATACACCAGGGGTTTGAGTACCTGCAAGGTCTGAGACCAAAATAGCTCGTGGAAGCATTGCGACTGCTGTGGGGGTTTGTTATGTGTTGGGGTTGTTGTGTAGCTGTTTATTGGCAGAAAAATTGCCAAAGTTTGGGAAGTCATGTGAGTTCACCGGTGCGTTCAAGTCAAGAGAGTGCGTGGTCCTCTCCAGATTCCAGGTCAGAGAACAAAATAAACCAAAAAACAAAGGTTTTACAGCCAGGAAGTGCCTGTGCTGGGTTTGACCAAGGAGGTAGCCGGACATAGCAGCATTAGGTCAGTCTGCAAGGTAGATCTTGACTGTTGAAGTTCCAGTTACCATTTGTTTGCAGAATCTTGACGGAGTGATTTCTGCACTGTCGACGTTTCTGAGGGTGAGCTACACACAGGAGCAGATGGATGCGACGGTGAACTACTGCCAGGAACTGGCAAACCTCTGCTGCAGTTCAGAGGCACTCCCAACAAACCATGGTATACTTGACATGTACACTATATGCATTACACCTTACCATTCACGACTCCACCCACTATATTGTAACATCATTTCATCATTCGCCTTTCTTCATTCATGGAAAGATGATATTAAATTTTTATTTAAATTTTAAATACAGCACTTTTCAAGCATATACTGAAAGACTTTAAAATGAAACCTGGTTTGACAAAACTAGGTTATGAAGAAAAAAGTTGGGGTTAGAAATTGAGAAATGAGAAAATGTCATCAATGAACAGACCTCAACAAAGAAGTTCCACAGTGGCACACATGGAAATCAGATACAGGAAAGCAGACCAAAGAAACCCCACAAATGTCATTAAATTGTTGGCAGAGCCATGGCATATTTAATCTTCGAATATTCTCTTTTGAATGTCAAAGATTCCATGACACCTCAGAAAAGAGTAGGTCATTGTGTATCACAGCCGAATTACAAGTTCCTGCTGGAATTTAGAAGAATATGATGCAAGTGCATGACATAACCACACCTCAGTAATGATTTTGCAAGAAGAATATATTCATAATTTAATCCAAGCCAAATATTAATCTGTTAAATTACAAAATATATATATATATATATATATATATATATATATATATATATATATATTAATGTATCTATATTTTGATATATCTATACAATATATATCTATCTTCTTCTTCTTCTTTCGGCTGCTCCCGTTCGGGGTCGCCACAGCGGATGATCCGTATGATCCGCATAGTGATTTGGCACATGTTTTACGCCGGATGCCCTTCCTGACGCAACCCTGGTCGCCTCTTACGACACAGGAATATGGTACACCTATTTTAACCGGGGTATACACCGGCCCAGTATACTGGTACTCATTTCGCCGACCTCGGAAGGATGACAGGCTGAGTCAACCCCCTGGTGTATTAATTCAGTGGCCCAACGGGGCTTGAACTCAGAACCTTTTGGATCCCAAGCCGCTGCCGTAACCAATGCGCCAACACCAGGATATATATATATATATATATATATATATATATATATATATATATATATATATATATATATATATATATATATATATATATATATATATATATATATATATATATATATATATATATATATATATATATATATATATATATATATATATATATATATATATATATATATATATATATATATATAGTCATCCCCCGTTTATCGTGTGGGTTACGTCCCAACCCCCCCCCCCGCGAGAAGTGAAAATCCGCGATGAATGGACGCCTCCCCCAAAAATGCCTATTTTTTTTATAAAAGCGGTGTATAAACACGATTGGGTTTGATTTCTATTGATCGCATAATAAACGCTGGGTGGTGAGTCAACACGATTGGATTTTATTTATATCGAGTGAATATAAACCTTCCTCTGGCACTTCGGTTCCTTGCCAAAAGCTTTAGAAGGTGCAGGGCGTTTGGGCGCCATCGTTGGGCTTGGAGAAACAACGTAGAAAATATTCGAAGTTCACAAGCGAAACTTTGTCTCGTGCGTTGTGTGACTCGTCGAGCACCACGCGTTATAATTTATTGCTTAAATAATTTACATTTTATATATTATTACCGCGATGTACCGGGGGAATCCGCAGAAAAAAATAGTTAGGTTCCAAGGGAAAAACCGCGATGGAGCGGGGGCGCGATCGGTGATCCGCGATAAACGGGGAATGACTGTTTATATATATATATATATATATATATATATATGTATGTATATATATATATATGTATGTATATATATATATATATATATATATATATATATATGTATGTATATATATATATATGTATGTATATATATATATATATATATATATATATATATATATATATATATATATATATATATATATATATATATATATATATATATGTATGTATATATATATATGTGTGTATATATATGTATATATATATATATATGTATGTATGTATGTATATATATATATATATATATATATATATATATATATATATATATATATATATATATATATATGTGTATGTATATATAAAATGTAAATTATTTAAGCAATAAATTATAACGCGTGGTGCTCGACGAGTCACACACACAAGAGACAAAGTTTCGCTTGTGAACTTCGAATATTTTCTATATTTTTTTCTCTAAGCCCAATGATGGCGCCCAAACGCCCTGCACCTTCGAAGGCTTCTCGCAAGGAACCGAAGCGCCAGAGGAAAGTTTATGTTCACTCGATATAAATCAAACCCAATCGTGTTTATACACCGCCCAGCGTATAATAATCACTCGAAAAATCAAACCCAATCATGTTTACACACCACCCAGCGTTTAATATTCATTCGATATAAATCAAACCCAATCGTGTTTACACACCACCCAGCGTTTCATGATCACTCGATATAAATAAAATCCAATCGTGTTAACACACCGCCCAGAGTTTAATAATCACTCGAGAAAATCAAACCCAATCGTGTTTACACACCACCCAGCGTTTATTATGCACTTGATATAAATCAAACCCAATCGTGTTTACACACCACCCATCGTTTCATATTCACTCGATAAAAATAAAACCCAATCGTGTTTATACACCGCCCAGCGTTTAATATTCACTCGATAGAAATCAAACCCAATCGTGTTTACACACCACCCAGCGTTTAATATTCACTCGATATAAATCAAACCCAATGGTGTTAATACACCACCCAGCGTTAATTATGCACTCGATATAAATCAAACCCAATCGTGTTGACACACTGCGTTTATAAAAAAAATGGGCATTGTAAGGCATTTTTTGGGGAGGCGTCCATTCATCACGGATTTTCACTTCTCGCAGGAGGGGGGGGTGGGGGTTTGGAACGTAACGCCCGCGATAAACGGGGAATTACTGTTTATATATATATATATATATATATATATATATATATATATATATATATATATATATATATATATATATATATATATATATATATATATATATATATATATATATATATATATATATATATATATATATATATATATATATATATATATAACGGGGCCCCCTTCTCGCACTATCTCAGCGCGGGGGGGAAACAGGAGGGGGTTGTTGATGCTCGGGGGGATGAGGATATCTCGCTGGCTCGGGTCCCGCGACGAGCGTCTCCACCACGACCTCGGTCGCGTTACCGGCCTCCCCTCTCCGCAGCTCCCCGACTCTGACACGAGCGCCCTCTCGACTGCCTTCGCCGCCGCCGCCACCTCTCCAACTCTCCCACTCTCCACAGCTCCGTCCAACTGCTTTCTCCGACTCTTCTCTTGACTGACTCTTTCCAACTCAACTGCCGTTTTGGCGAGCGAACGCGGCCCTTTATAGCCCCCCCGTGGCTTCGCTCCTTCACCTTCGACCCTTTACCTCTCGCTGGCTCCCCATTGGACAGAGGAAAAGTGGGCGTGAATGCTTTTTGATCCACGAATCTGCATATAGCGATTATACTCCGACGCACCCCTGTATATATATATATATATATATATATATATATATATATATATATATATATATATATATATATATATATATATATATATATATATATATATATATATATATATATACAGCTGTGATACACTGTGTGATACACCTATATATATATATATATATATATATATATATATATATATATATATATATATATATATATATATATATATATATATATATATATATATATATATATATATATATGTATATATATATATATATGTATATATATATATATATATATATATATATATATATATATATATATATATATATATATATGTATATATATATATATGTATATATATATATATATATATATATATATATATATATATATATATATATATATATATATATATATATATATATATATATATATATATATATATATATATATATATATATATATATATATATATATATATATATATATATATATATATATATATATATAGATAGGTGTATCACACAGTGTATCACAGCTGTATATATATATATATATATATATATATATATATATATATATATATATATATATATATATAGGTGTATCACACAGTGTATCACAGCTGTATATATATATATATATATATATATATATATATATATATATATATATATATATATATATATATATGTATATATATATATATATATGTATATATATATATATATATATATATATATATATATATATATATATATATATATATATATATATATATATATATATATATATATATATATATATATATATATACAGGGGTGCATCGGAGTATAATCGCTATATGCAGATTCGTGGATCAAAAAGCATTCACGCCCACTTTTCCTCTGTCCAATGGGGAGCCAGCGAGAGGTAAAGGGTCAAAGGTGAAGGAGCGAAGCCACGGGGGGGCTATAAAGGGCCGCGTTCGCTCGCCAAAACGGCAGTTGAGTTGGAAAGAGTCAGTCAAGAGAAGAGTCGGAGAAAGCAGTTGGACGGAGCTGTGGAGAGTGGGAGAGTTGGAGAGGTGGCGGCGGCGGCGAAGGCAGTCGAGAGGGCGCTCGTGTCAGAGTCGGGGAGCTGCGGAGAGGGGAGGCCGGTAACGCGACCGAGGTCGTGGTGGAGACGCTCGTCGCGGGACCCGAGCCAGCGAGATATCCTCATCCCCCCGAGCATCAACAACCCCCTCCTGTTTCCCCCCGCGCTGAGATAGTGCGAGAAGGGGGCCCCGTTCCCACCCCATTGCCAGACACTGTCCGCGAGGCCCGCGGAGTCGGGGCGCCACCGCCATTTTGCGGCTCATCACCAGACGGGTAGGCTCGACGCGGTCTCGGCCCCAGGCCCGTCTGCCCCCTCATAGTGGAGGGTGGTCCCTTTTTCTTTTGCTTTGAGTATATGTGTTGTCGGCGCCGTCTGTGAAGTAAAACTGTATAAGTGTTGCTGTGTGCTCGGTAGTCGGTGGTAGATCTGCATTGTGTTTCACTTTTACATTTGCTTTTTGTGCATTATTGTGGTGTTTCTTCTTTTACATTTGCTTTTGGTGTATAATTGTATATGTGTGCTATCCGTGTGCCATCGCGAAATAAATGTGCTTTATGTTGAACTGTTTTCCCGCTTCGCTTCGTCTTTTCCTTTATTGAATCTCCATCTTACTTCACGTAAAGGGTTGGTCGTGGGCAAATACGCCCGATAATTAATCGAACCGTCGGGGTTGACGATAACACCGCTCGGTTATCCCGATAGTACGGAACGGGTCACTTAAAGTGGCCCGTGTCCGAAGTCGACCTGCGGCGAGGTGCGATCGCCCGGTCTACCCTCCGTGTGGGTACTTAGGTAGATCGAATTTGGCGAGCAACCCTATCCCACGCGGGGGGCCGATTGGCACGATCGTGGTGAGGCCGAAAGGCCCACCCGTGACTAGTTCCCGGCGTTAGTCCGAGAGGGTCACGACGGGATTGTCCGTCCGGTGGGCGACGTGCCGCGATTCGAGTTACGTGGCCGCTCGCACGCCGGCGGGCGCGAATCGGCAACACTGGTGTCAGGTCGTGCGATATAAACTCATCGCCCTCCTCGCGGCACTGGTATCGGAGAACGGGAAAACGGGCTCTCCTGTCTCCAGCTAAATTCACGGGAATCGGTCCAGGGGTGAGAGGAGCGACCCCCGATTCCCTCCAAATTACGAGCGAGCTAAATTAACCCTTTACGAGAAATAAGATGGCGTCTCAAGGCGAGCGGGAGCCGGGGGTATTAGAAATGGATGTAGAATGTGTAGAATCCATGGTCCAGGATGAAAACCCCGAGCAGGAAATGTTGGTTGTGCAGGAACACGAACTCGTCCAACTGAACCCAGAGCCCGAAATAGGTGCGGCGGCGGCCGCGGTGTATGACACCTCCCCACCTCCCCCTCTCCACCAAAACCCCCCGATCCTTGCCGAATCGGCTCACCCAAGCGCACCCGACATGGCCCAGCTATGCGCCATGCTGGCGGCAATGACAGCGAAGATGAATGCGAACATGAACAAGCAAATGCACGAAGTGAAAACGAAAATGGATACAAGCACAAATGAAATGAAAAACGAAATAAAAGGCATGAACAAGCAAATGAACGAAATGGAAACAAACATGAAGGAAGAAATGAAAGAGCTGCGGGGTGAGACGCAGAACATGGGCCGAAGCCTGCAGGCGGGCATGAAGGCAGGAACCGCAGAGCTCAAAATGGCGACGCCACGTGTGGGAGCGAACGAGCTGGGAGGGAGTGCAACAGAACAGTGCAACAGCCCGGGCTGTCGGGCCCGCGGTGGAGGCGGGTAAGGAAAAAATAATTCGGGGGACGTGTTGGGCGAGGGTCGTGACGGAAAAAGTGACGGTGACCGAGAGGGAAAAACCAATTCGGGTGACGGAGACGTGCACGAGGGAGATAACAAGGGAAGAGACGGAAATAATAGTTGAGACAAGGGAGGTAAAGGGTGAAGAGGTGACTGAGTTGGCAGAGACACGGGAGATGGGAACGATAGAGGGAAGACTACACGATGAAGACGGGGATAGAGACGCACACACACACACACACACACACACACACGGAGGTAGTGGAGGACAATGGGGGTGAGCTGGTGGACTGGGTGGAGACCCAGTGCGAGCAGCGGGATGGCCTCCTCCAGGAACGAGGGGAGGGAGTATGCCCCCTTGAGGCGAGTCACGACCAGGTGAGTTCGGTCGTGCTTTGCGAGGTTGAGAGGAGGAGTGCTGCGAACAGGTGCACGGAGAGCTTGGGGGGTATAGAGGCCCCGGAGACCCTTGTGGGGACACGAATCCCCATTGTGGTTGTCCCGGTGTGTGTGGTGTCGAGGTGTGTGCTCACGAGTGTGGTGAAATGCGTGCTGCAACGGCGTGTGTGAGAGCGACCGAGTGGGTGACAAAGACCCCGTGTGTGGAAGCGACCCCGTGTGTGAGTGAAACACCGCGGTTGAGTGCCCCTGCGTGTGTGAGTGAGGCACGGTGTATGAGTGAGACACCGCGGGCGAGTGCCCCCGCGTGTGTGAGTGGTGTAGTGGCAAGTGTGCCAAAGGGCGTGCTTCCCAGCATGCCGTGTGTGGATGAGGCACCGTGTGTGAGTGTCGCCGTGTGTGTGAGTGAAACGGCCAGTATGAGTGAGGCACCGCGGGCGAGTGCCCCAGCGTGTGTGAGTAGTATGGTTTGTGTGAGGGAAATGGCACGAGTGAGTGAAAGGCCGCGAGTGAGTGGAGCCACGTGTGCGAGGGAGGCGGCATGCGTGAGTGAAACGGCCAGTATGAATGGAGCACCACGTGTGAGTGGTATGGGTAGTGTGAGGGAAATGGCATGCGTGAGTGAGCGGCCGAGTGTGAGAGAGACAGCGTGTGCAAGGTCGCTATGTGTAAGGGAGATGTCGGTCGGCATGTGTGAACATGCAGCCGCGTCTCCCGGGGTGAATGTGATGGAATGGACTGTGAGCGTCGTTACACGCAGGAATGCGTGTGTTGAATGGCGACGACGACGGCGACAGAAGAAAGAAAGCCGAGTAGCGGCTGTAGCTGTTTCGGGGACCGTGCCGGGTTCACCCAGCAGTGAGCACGAGGTCCGTGCTGTGCAACGCACGAGACCCCCACGTGCTCGCTTGCGAGAGTGAAGTCCCGGTCCGGAAACGCCAGCGGTGGATTTGCCGATCCCGCGGACGGACAAAGTTTAGGCAGGATTACGGATTTGGACCGGATGGGATCTCCATGCGGGCGTGTGTGTGAAGCTCCAACGGGCAAAGCACATGTGTTCGCGTGGGGAACCCCTCGAGACGTGGGGCTTGTGTTTTTTTTTTATGCGCACGGTGACGTCATGGCTGCACGTGGGGTTGGAATCCGGCAGGAGGGGTATCCCTGCCGGATGGTACCGTCCAAGGAGGGACGAGGTACACGTGCAGCTGCATGACGTCACGGGCAGGTGCAAAGTGCGCGAGCTGTGAGTTGCCGCGCTGGTGCTGCGCATGTAAAAAAAAACAAAACAGCAAGCCTCACTTTCGGGTGCACAGGATTCCCGGGCAAGGGGTGGAAGACCCCCTTACCGGGGCACAGGATGGAAACTAGTTAGCGGGAAGGGTTAGCTTAGTTAGACCGACTTCATGGGGCAGGGGTAAGTCCTCATGGAGTCCGTGGAATGGATTAGTTAGAGGGATTTAGATGAGCTTTAAGTGGGGAAATAAAAGTTATTTTAGAGATTTGGAGACAGTGACAGCCTTTGGATGTGTAGAGTTGACGTAGTTTAGCTACGTAGTGTTAAATGGAACGTGCTATAGTATAAGGGACGACGTGGGAGCACGAGTTAGTTAGGGGAGGTAGTTAGAAGGATGGCAGAGTTCAGCGGTGAGTGTGTTGAAGAGTTGGTGAGTGAAGTGGAAGCATGTGCTTGGTGAGTGAGTGAGGCCAGCGGGTCTGTGTGAGTGGAGTGAATGGGGAATGCATGGTGCGATGAGTGCTTGGGGGGAGGAGTGACTCCCGCCCAAGGGACCCCGGGGTCAGTGTAGAGTGAGTTAGGGGGTTAGTTAAATTGAAAAATGGAGGTCGTTTTGTTGTTGGTGTGAATGTAGGCTCGAAACCCATTTGGAGGGGTGCAGGAGCCCTGTTGACGGGCTGGGAGCGTGGCTGTGAAAGGTGAGTATCGCTGAGTGGGTACCCCGGGCACCAGGCTAGTCGGCCGTGGTAGGCCAAGGGCCCATGGGGGGCCGGGATAGCGTCGTGGGCACGGGTGCGCCTGCTTGGTGCGGGGGCCCGGGGCGCCATTAGCCGCGTGGGCAGTGTTGTGGGCACGGGTGACCCTCGGAAAGGGGCCCGGGAAGCCAGCCTGCCACGTGTGCGTTTCAGGGGAGGTGCCATGGGGGGCACTCCCCGGTGTTAGGGAGCTCGTACGCTCGGAGGCAGTGTAGTGCCCGGGGGTGCCATCGTCGGAGAATCGGCAGAGGGTCGTGCCTGCCAAAGGGAGCCACGTGTCCCAGCCATGAGACCGTGTGAGGGCACGGAGAGAAAATTGGGGGGCGAGGCCCGAAATTGTGAGGACACCAACACAGGCGACGGGAATCTGGGTTGTTAGAACCAATAGTTTAAGCGAGAGGCGCTTGTTGAAAGCCCCGGGGTAGTTTAACAGTTAAATGGTTAGGGTAGATAGGAAGTGTACCCCTCCGCACCATCCATCCCCTCGCTCTCGTTGTGGGCCGCTGGACCCACTTTGTGTTATAGATCGCTGAACTCTGGGGAGGCCATCCTGAGGCTTCGTTGGGCCTCGGCACAGGGCGCTAGCTCTCCCTTGTTCCCCTCCGGGAAGGGAACGTAGGGGTTGGGAGTAGGCTAGGTGACAGGATAGGTTAGCCGAACAAGGACAGTAAAGGGGGTTAGGGGACGATTTATAGTGGGGAAGTAAAAATAAAAACAACAACAACAAAAAAAATACATATATATATATATATATATATATATACATATTTACATATATATATATATATATATATACATATATATACATATATATATATATATATATATACATATATATATATATATATATATATATATATATATATATATATATATATATACATATTTATATATATATATATATATACATATTTATATATATATATATATATATATATATATATATATATATATATATATATATATATATACATATTTATATATATATATATATATATATATATATACATATTTACATATATATATATATATATATATATATATATATATATATATATATATACGTATTTACATATATATCTACATATATATATATATATATATATATATATATATATATATATATATATATATATATACATATTTACATATATATCTACATATATATATATATATATATATATATATATATATATATATATATATATATATATACATATACATATACATATAGATATCGATATCCAGTGTACCATACTCTATGATACACAGCGTTGGTCTTGCCGAAGCAGTTCCTCGGCCTGGTGTTATGCAGGGCGGTTTTCCATCTCTCTCCCAGCAGTAGTTCGGGCAGGAATTTGGAATTTGACCGGGATGCCGGCGATTGTAAAGACACTGTGGGATATTTAAAGAGCACCAACTCAAGGCGGTGGACGGGATACCAGTTTACCATCCATCTGAAGGAAGGTGTTGCACTTTAATGAATTACCTGGCTTGCCTATGAAACACCAGGACAGTTTCTAGATGGGTCGGGATTCAAACCCAGGATAGATGACCTTGAGGTGAGTGTATGTACCTCTCGGCCATATACTGTATATATCTTGACGGATTAATTGGATGATGACTGAAAAATATACAATATATTGTCGCAGAGTTGGTCAGCTCAGGTTAACCCCCCAACACAAATTTGTCAGAGCCAGGTGGTTAACACCGAGAGCCCCTGGACAGCCGAGCGGTCTTTATTATTCGGAGGCAGACACGTTGACCGATGGAGATTTCAACACGTTTTCGAAGAGCATGGCGGAGGTAGCGGACGGGTGGGGGATTACGGCACAGGAGCACTGCACCAGGACAACACAAGGGGGTTTAATCTGCAAACCCACAACAACTGGATGAATACAATTTCTTCAAAATAAACACATTTTATGCACATCCACAAATATTTCCAAAGACAATAATGTCAACGGAAATAATGATACTAATAAATAAATAACGACTCCGGTCCATGTCTCGCACATGGACACAAATACAGACAAATGTGTGACAAAAATGAAAAGACCTCCCCCCTCCAGCCCCTTTAAGTACACTGATACACAGCTTGGGCCTGAGCTGATCCCCGTCGAACCCAGAATGGAGGCGCTTTCACCCACACGTGGACACACAGGCAAAACGGCGCTTCACTTGTAGCCGTGCAGACGTTCGCCAGGCAATCTGCAATCAGCTTTTCATACACAAAGGCTCCAAATGTCGCAGCCTTCCTTTTCCCAAGGTGCCACCTGCCTCATGCGGTTCTCACACCCACCTCGTGTGTGTGCTCTGCCAAACTCCCATCTTTTCCAGATGGAAGCCTTCCACAATCCACCCGTGCGATGTGCCAGCCTCTTCTGTGTCTTCGATCATTCCCCTCTCCTTCTGCGCTCCATATCTTCCGCCCCCAGGGCGTAGCCTGCTCGCCCCGAAACCCGGGAAGGCGGGGCTTCTCCTGTTTGTTGTTGTTTCAGGGACGCGTTTCCCAGCTTTACTGCCTGGCTTGCAATATCAAAAACATCGGGAAAATCACACTGGGCAATTACGTACTGGGGAATTTTTTTTACTCCCTCGGCTAATTAACACCGCACCACCCCTCCTGTGGTGACATGTACCACTTGAGCTCACAGATTCCCTAACTTAGTTACATGGAGATGCTTTTACTCGTCCACGGACCAAGCAACTCGACACAATGCTGAACTTTCTTATTTAATCATTCCATCTACCCTAACAACCATAACAATACGCACGCACACACACACACACACACACACACACACACACACACACACACACACACACACACACACACACACACACACACACACACACACACACACGACCATCCTTGACCATGATGTGGAACGTCGGCAGAAGCCTTCACTGATGTTTTTTCTTCTGTCCTCACTTAATTTTTACCCTCGCTAAAGGAGACGGGATTACTTTTGGGTTCATTTGTTTGTTTGTCTATTTGTTTGTCTGTTTGCTTGTCCACACAGAACTTTACTGTTTTTCTCCGCAACCGCTTGTCTGATTGAGACAAAATTTTCACCATAAGAGCGACAAATCAAGAAGAATATTTTATTGATAATTATGACGTCATGGGTCACGTGGTGTGGTCGCCATGTTGGAAAAACGGGAAAAATTTGGCGGTCTGTATCTCTGAAACCGCACCAAGGAAAAAATTGAAATTTAGCACATAGCAAGTACTCCTCATGGGGAATGTGATTTTTTATGACGTCATAGGTGCCTTCGCTATGATGTCATAATTGCATATGTAGAATGCTACATCTCATCAGTATGAACATTTTTGAGGGTCATCGAGGGATAAATGGTCCACAGAAAAAAATGCGATGACATCATCGGTCATGTGATTCAGCAGCCATATTGTTAAAAAAAAAACCTTCAAAAATCTTCTTCTCTGAAGTGGCTGAACAGATCGATGTGAAACTACACGTATGACCACCTATCCATGAGGAACAAAAGGTTCACACATATGACATCATAGGTCACATGGTTTGACAGCCATATTGGATTTACCCCAAAATCTAAAAAATCCTCTTCTCCAGAACAGTTGGACAGATTGAGGGGAAACTTCACACAAATGTTCTCCAAGCCTTGGGGATACCAGGGTATTCATGAATAATTGATAGTCACATGGTCTGGCAGCCATATTGGATTGAGCGAAAATCTTAAAGAAATTCTTTCTCTTGAATCGCTGAATCAATCAACATGAAACTTCACAATTATGATTTAATAGTGATGGAGAATATATTTTTTAAATTTCAACCTGAATCAGGAGGACCTGATTGAACGCTTGGTCTGGCAGCCAGAATTATTTCTTCTTTTTGATCTGATTTCTTTTTAATTTTTTAGAATAATGTTCACTTGGCTGTGCCTGGATGGGTTTGAGGATAAAGGAGTAGCAGCTGAAATCTGAATCCTATCCAGGTTCCTCCTGATGAATTCATCTTTGCTTTTTGCTTGTTCGGGTTCCTTCTGATGACTCCAATGCAGGACCTACAATATTTTGTCTTCCATTTGATATGAATTTAATTAATTTTAATCCAATTCTAAATTAAATTGAAGATTAATAAACGTCATGGATCATGGTCAGGTGTCCAATCAAAGCATGGTTGCATCAAAGTGGGACGTCTTGGTACCTGGTCATCACTGCCAGCAGTTATAAAGTGAAAGTTCTAATTATGTCTTTTATTAATTACAGAACACACCAGTACACAAATGCCACGCAAAACAAGTCCTGGTGAGAGTGCAATCTCTGCTTGCACTTTTTCTTGTTCACCTTTATTTGATTTTAAATTTGTTTTCTCTGCAACCACATCAGCAAATGAGACAAAACTTTTAACATCGGAGCGCCTACCCACGGATATATATTTTTTTAATGCATGATGATTAAATGTAAAATTCAGCCAGCCTTCCAAAAAATTCAGTTTTTTGCACGTGTGGGTTGCAAGGTCCTCAACCTCTGCTCACTCAGCCTTGGCAACATAACAAAGAATAGCTGTTGTGATTCTGAATACGACATGATGCTGACGTCATGTTTATATGTAAACATACGTTTGTTTGGCATATATAAACAATGCATTAGTGTGGGAGATGCTTGTTGCTAACAGGTGGTGCAGCATTTATTGTTATGGAACTCGATCCATGCCTTGCTGCTTCACCAAGTTAGGGGGTGCAATTTTTACAAATACATGGTGGCCTGAAAGTCATTTTACCCCTCCCCAGTAAAGCATTTGTTCTTAAACTTTTATAATATCCAGGTTGTATTGTGCAGTACTTACAATAATTAATCAGTTATTGTATATGCATGATGCAGCACCAGTGTTGGCTAATCACAGATAGTTTGTTCACACACAGTTCCAACTGGCATGTTCACACCCGAAACGTATTATGTTTTGTGTTTCAATAATCACGTGATTCACAAAATTTGCTGTATTTGTGAAGCCTTTCAGTGTATGACTCTGTTAGCAGATTTATTTGTTATTCTTTTGTTGTAATTAAATTTTTAGTGATGTTCGTTTTCTTAGTTGATGAACTCAAGCCTCGACAATCCTCGTATTGTTTTGTGTCGGTTTTTCTTTCTGTTAAATGGATTGCCATTTTTGCTTTACTGGGAATTCTTTCACCCTCCTGGGTTGAGGAACCACTGCACAGAGTAGATATATGTTGAATAAAATTTGACGAATTGGAATTAAAGGAAGTCAGAGTAATTGACGTATTACATACAATTAAGGAGAAAATAGAGAAGCAAGGGTAGGGGAGTATGGGGAGGAGGGGGATAGAAATTAATAAAGTTTCAGGAGGAAATGAGATGAAGAGCAGTGCGGCGAACATGTGGTGGGTCGAGTCGGGGGTCCGACGGTTGTACGGGGAGCATGGCAAAAGGTTCTAAAATTTTTACATGTATAATTTGTAGATGACCCAAAAAGGGACCCATTAATAGTTTTTTAAATCAGGTTAAACAAAATTAAATAGCATCATTGATTGTATTAATATTTATTGTGTGTTCCATTCAATTTATACCTGCGCATCACAGCATTCTTATACTCTTGAACTAAGACAATGTTCAGAGCCAGAACAATGCTTTACAAAACCATAAACTTGTCTTTTAACATGAAAAATATGTCATAATACAATGTCCACAAATGAATGTCTTGTATCAGCAGAGCAATGTGTTATTTGATAGGCCCAAACGAGATAAAGGTGATGATGTTCTCGAACATGCCGGAGGCAGTACCATGACAGGATATCTCAGAAGTTACTAACCTGACTTTGAGCCTTGTAGGTTTTATTCCCGACCTGACGATAAACCATTATCCTGGTCTATGTGGACAAAGCATCAAAGAGTAATCTGTCCTTCAGAGGGGACCTTTACTTAAGCTGGCTGCCCATGTGCTGGTTTGTGGACTTTAAAAATTCCACAGTACTTTTCAAAAAAGTAGTCACTTAATGCACTGCTAGTTTGGTAAAATTCTAAATTCTTGCTCCAATCTACATCTAGTGCATCAGCACCATAACCAGACCTCATTGATGGTGCAAGCTGCAAATCAAACCCGTAATGATATGTATACTTCACATAGATGTACAGTGAGATCCATGATCGACCTGGGAGGGATTCGAAGCTGCACTTTTCAATCCCAGAGAACAGTAGGGCCACCATTCATGGCAGAACATGCGGCAATTAGTAGGCTCTTGGCTTTCTACTTGCAAGTAAAATTGTAATGTTGATCAAACCCTGTGGATCTATACTTTGCAATCATCATTCTCAGAAACAAACTCTCTTTATGCAGGTTGCGTAGGACTTTGGAAGGATCTTTTCACTGTGTCCCTCAATGAGAAATTTGACGATGTGTACTGGCAACAGATTCCCAAGGAAGGCCTCGCTTTTGACTTCCAGTTGAGCTGAAAATCTAAAAATTCCCTTTCCTCTTTACTTTGGAGGGGATGACTGATCACTACAACTACGAAATAATGTAGCTGTCCAAGAAGTGACAATGAAGCACTTTAAGTAATCCATCCATCCATTGGAACCATACTCTGTGCAGAGCGTTGGTGCTGCCGAACCAGTCTCCTTGGCTATTGGGCATAATCCTGGATGGGTCGCCACTCCGACACAGTATATCAGCATGGTGGCACTCATTTTGCCGACCTCGGAAGGATGTAATCCGAAGCCCGACCAGGGTTGGGTCGAGTTAACCCCACCTGGTATTAATTCAACTTTAAGAAATGATATGAGTAAAGAGAAACGTTGCAAGCTCTCTACATTGTTGGAGCACATTAAACAGGCTGGAATTACTGCAGCCAACCAATGGTTGCTCTTCGAACAGAATGCCTATTGTTTCAATCCTTTACTCAGCTGTTTTGAAGAGAGAGGTTTCAATTGTTTCGAGAGAGGTGAAATATGGCTGCCCCTGCATAAAGTTCCTGAACGAACCTTTTCAATTGAAAGGCTATTTATTTAATGCATGTTATATAGCATGAACCTTGCTTGACAAACATAAGCAGAAAAGCATTGCAAGTCTGGAATTTTTACTCGAGCAAAACGTAATCAACATTGTTCGACCAAAAAGTAATGAGATGAAGAGATAATGGAGTAATGAGCCAATTGTATTGATTGTTGTTTTTTATTTTTAATAATATACTGTATAATGCATTATGTGGTTCACAGGATGGCCCAAGAGGTACGCACGCTCACCTATAAGATGTCGAGCCAGGGTTTGAATCCCAACCCAGCAGCTTTGAGCTCTCATTCCGGTGTTTTACAGGCAGTGTGATTGATCAATGTGTGTGCCGTCCCTCGGATGGACGTTAAACTGGGCGTTCCGTCTACCAGCATTATTTGGTGATCAGTAAAGATCCAACGGTGTCCTACACAAAGAGTTGGTGACTTACCACCAGCCATCGGCACTGTAAACAAATTACAAATTGCTGCCCTCACTGAATGTTGGGAAACCCATGGCTTACAGCTCAGTATATCCCGTGCGAAGAAATTGCTTTGGCAGCACCAACGTTCTGTAAAATATATATCTCATCTCATAATACATTGTGTATTATTTATTGCAAAGTGTATTAAAATCTCTAACAGCTCCTCTTTAGTGGTTTTTATGATCCCCATGCTTTTTCAAAAAAAACACTGGGGATATTGAAATCAGCTCCGTCCGTTCGACAGGCACGCTATCTCCTCCAACACGGTTGCACAGAAATTCACTAAACTTGGTAGTTCTGGTCACCACGTGACACGAAGGTCAAAGAGTAGTATTCGTTTTGGAGGCATCCCCTGGGGTGGGGTCAAAAGGTCAAATAACATAAAATGTAATTACTGGAACGATTTTTTAAACGAAATTTTGAATATGCAATCAACATTGGGCGATGCATGAAATACTTAATGATTTTTGGGGATTTGACGTCCAATTCATGTCCCGGGAGGGGGAGGGGGTTTAGGACTTAGGGTCGCAGGGGTCAAAAACTGGGGGGAATTTTTTTTAACTCAAAATTGGACATTCCTGGTGGAACTTTTTGCCATATTTCAGCTTTGCTTTAGGTGGGAAGCATGGGGATTTACGATGACACGCCATCCATCAACTGCGCTCTGCTATATTTTTAGTCTCATCATTCTACATAGTTTTAAGCTATGGCTTCAAATATTGATCAGAAGTTGAGATTATGTCGATATAATCACATTTCAAACTTAAATTCACTTTTTGTGTGCACACAATCTTTACAAATACTGTAGTCTGGCAAGTTATAGTGGTGAGGACACTGGAATGGCCATCAAAATTGTTGGTTCAAAAATCTATCTGAAAGCAGTAGTATTCAAGATTTTGATTCTAAGATTCTGTAAACTGAACTACTGTCATGATTAGGTTCCATCCATCCATTGGGACCATACTCTGGGCAGAGCATTGGTGCTGCCGAAGCAGTCTCCTTGGCTATTGGGCACAATCCTGGATGGCTCGCCACTCCGACACAGTATACCAGCAAGCTGGTACTCATTTTGCCGACCTCGGAAGGATGACAGGCAGTCAACCCCACCTGGTATTAATTCAACAGCTGAGTGGGATTTGAACTCAGGATCCGAGGATCTCAACCCCACCACCCTAACCATTAAGCCAACATCAGGCATACTATTAGGTTGTAAGTATAAAAAAGCAGCCTGCTCATTGTCTTTTTGGGAGGGGCAATCTGCCTTCCCCATGAGGAATGGTCTACATGTGCTATCAGTTCACACACCGTGGTTGTCTATTAATGCTCTCAGGGCAGCATGGGATGGACACTACTAGTTATATTCTGTCTGCATTAGCGGGTTGGCATCGGTTCACACGCACACTGAAACATCTCTATTAATCGGATTTTACTCCATGAACTCATCCCGAATTGGAAAATGCAGCCCCACAAGCCTCTTACACCAAGTGTCGCTGTTCACGCACCACATTGCATCAACACTGTCATCAAAGCGACAATGCTGTTAATGAACCATCTTCGTCATGCGCGTTTTCATCCATGTTGTGGTCAGGCAGAAGAAGTGCACATCACATGCGATGAGTACACCCTGGAGGAAGGTTCAAATATGCATCACACATCCACCCACAGAAACTACAATAACCTCTCATTAGGTGCTCTGAAACGATAATAGAAATGCAAATGTTGGAGAATACTTAACACAAATTTGTATGAAATGCACCAACCCACTAATGGAGAAAATATATGAAATACCACCTCTGGAATAAGCAGCACTGCTGCACAAAATCTCTCCAACTGGTTGAGAAGAACAGTGCACTGATAAAACACACACATCGTGACACTGGACGCCCAAAATCGGAACAGCACTATCAAGATAGCTGGGATACTGTGCTGAAGATTCGATTGCCCAATGAATGAGATCAAATTAAAACATCCATCCGAGTGATGCTCAGACAAGCGTTGAGGTATACCTTCCTCGGTAGTGATGAAGTCAACTGACTCATCTGCAATTGCATGAAAGTTAAAGTTCCTTGTGATATCTTTCACGGAAGAGGATGCTTGTTAGCTGATGCCATTGCAAAAATCAAGAGAGGACTCGGGGATAATTAATGAGGCTGTGTACCATTCATAGAGAAGAGGACAACATTAGACTACGACAACATTTGCAGACCTGCCAATGTTTGAATTATTGCTGGATAAAAACTACGGCCATAATTATATCCTAAGGGACATTGTTATGAAAATACTACTTGTCACAACACGGCACTGATTGTGAAGGTTAAAAA